>NW_011333013.1:221249-234814 GCF_000735185.1 Notothenia coriiceps
CCCCCCACAGCATCCGTGTAACCCCACAGGGATTAGGAACACCTGTATTCAGCACTGCACAATGAGCTATAGAGGCAGTTAAGCTAAAAAGCCTTGGGAGTTATTAGGGGATGGGGGAGGGAGCTGCTTTGGATACGGGGGTTAATGTTTGCAAAACTGTCTTGATTCCAAATCCGACGTGAGAATGATAATATTCACAGTGTGACAAATGGAAGACAGAGTTGTCAGAAAACTCAGGAGAGCCTTGGCGTGTCATGTACAATGTGTACACGCGAGTGTAAATGGTTCATTTTGCAGTGTGTTAGTCAAACAGGTGTTCCCATTAACAAGTGAGCTCCGAGGGGGGATCAGGAAGAGAAAACTGGCAGAGAGAGAGATAGAGACAGAGAGATGAATGGAGTACAAGGTGGCTAACAGGGAACAAATGAGTGCTTAGGGATCATTTGCCCTCTTTTTGTCTATATATCTAGGGAATGTACACCAGATTTAAACTTACTGCTCAGTTTATTGTCAGGTTGTCTATAAAAACATTTACTCTTGTAGCACACTATCCTCAGGGTTTGCGTAACTTAAACAGACTAACCTGCTACCACACAGTTCAGGAGTACCACCTACATACCAGCAGGCTTACACACACGCAAACAGTGAAGAGGCAAGTGTCACAAGCTCCAAACCTGACTCCCACCCAAACCAAGCCCCTCGTCTCATATTCTCACCCTCTTTTTACACCCTGACACACCCTCACCACAAAAATCCAAGTGAGTGACAACTCCACCACTTTCAACAAACAGCACATCAGCTTTAAACCAAGAAAAACCTAAAAAATATAGATTCAATTCACCTATAATGTTTAATCAACTTCAAAAAGGTCCATTCATGAGAGATAACACAAGAGGGAAAGTGCTTCAAATCCTCCTTTGCAATCCCACAAGCACACGAGCAGCTAATATTTTTTCCATCTTTCGGCCGATCTCGCCTACACTACTCCTCCACTCATCCTTGTAGCTGCTGTCTTGGTCTGTATTATATTTTCCCCGTGGAACACACAGATGGAGAAGGTGCAGACACACACAAAGATACACACATGCACACACTGATGTCCACTGCTCTTGTAATGGAAACACTACACAGATCTACCTCGGGGGAAGAAACCTCAGTGGTTGAGCAGGGGGCAAACACACAGACACAAAGCATTCTGGGAGATGTTCCGAGCCTAGATGCCAAGGTGTGGCAATGCCATTATAGTTGAGGATTGTCAAGATTTAAAACAAAAGATAAGCTACCTTCTGTTCGATAGTTACAAAATGAGCACGGATGAACATGCATGCAACACGAGCTTACAGTAATTGAATTACTGAATAAAGACTTTGGAGGGTTTAACATATCAAGCACCAACCCTTAACTCCACAGCAGGGAGGACAAAACAAGCAGACAAATCCAGTGAGGCTTAAGACAATTTGGAAAAAATCACTAGATTGTCTCTTAATCCCACAGATCCAGTTAGCCACTGTCAAACAGAGTAAAATACTTGGATCTAACTGTCTGTGCTGTTTCAACTCAAACTGAGAGTGTAAACTTGAAAGCAAAGTAAAACATGGCTGGTTGGCACTTTTAAGTTCCTCAAACTAGAATAAAATAAAAACACAGAGACTATTCTGGAGAGGCAGAGGATCTCCTAGTAAATGTGTAGTGGTATAATTTGCCTAAAGTTAGCAGCCTAGAACGACTGAGTTTCTTAATGTGTTTTCAGTAGATGTACATTTACTATTATCTACTCAACAACAACGCTTTGCATTTCCCAACAAGTGTAATAATTAAAGTAAACAATAAAAAAGGAATCTGTGGGTCAATCGCTGGTTTTATTAAAAAAGTTGGGAAACCCTAGTGCAGAGATGATGATTAGCTGAGCTCTGTGTTACTTTGACAGATTGTTTTGTTGGAGACTCACCTGGCAGCAGGCAGCGCTGGAGGAGCACGACTCACTGTTTACACATACAGAGCGTGAATGAAGTGGGGCTGTTCCCCTTTCTCACATGGTAAGCATGGTAGAAAATGGAGGAAGACGGAACTGACCGGTTTGAGAGGGCAGACACAGACAGCAGACACACACAGAGCAGGAGACAGACAGGGAACCAGCGAGGGAGAGACGCTTTCAGCTCCAGTCGCCAACAAACACTTGACGCCACACTTTAACTCTCCACACGGATCAGATAATTATCAGCGGTAGCTCAACAATTCGAAAAAATACACCGACAGGCAGCACCATCTGCAAACAAAATCCCCCCTCATCTTGTCTTGTCTGATACTCTGGGGTTGGGTGTTGACGCAGCAGACATTTCCAGCTGGAGAAATCCCCCTTTTGGAGGTTAATCGAGGGGAGAAGGAGGAGGGTTTAAGCCCTTGTCTTCCAGCCTCTGAGCGCTTTCATTTTGAATCCCCTCCAGACGGCTGCACGGAGCATCACCCTTTATTTTGTGTGCCATCATGGTATCTGTGCACGACAATTTCCCCGCAGCCGATGTAGGCGATAGGTTGTCACGCTGTTCAAAACTTTGCAAATTTCCCCAGGATCGGCTGTTTTCATTCAACTCGATCAGCTGACAGAAAGCCAAACAGAGGATCACGTATGTGTCTGCAAGTGTTGCATATTACTGTATATCTCAGCGTGCGGGATATTTCTTAAAAGTACAAAGAATACGTGTGCAGGTGTATGACGTGTATTTAAATAATATTTGCGCAACTGGGTTATCCATTTAGTTAATTGCATGTATTTACATTTTAGAGCAGTTTGCCAACATAAACACAAGTCCAGACAAATTAAAGTAATCATCAATAGCGTTTTTCCATTGAAAATCACCTGCCTGTGTTCTCTGATAGTGTGTGAAATGTACAATGTGCGAATCAACGACTGACAGCGTCTCCAAATATCAACACGCGCAACAGACAGCTGGCGATCACGTATGGAACAGGTAGGCGTACTTTCAGACTGTCGCCTGCTCACTCGCCCGGCTATTTAGCTGTCAGAAATACACTCATGCCGTGGCTAATATGATGCCAATGGACTGGAATAAAAGAAATCAGCGGAAACATAAAGACAGGCCTTCGTATACAGTAGCTTTTCCGACGGCCAACTGTAACAGCGCAACGATTTCAAGGAGTTTCATCGTGTCATGTCTCCAACCTGTGCGCCTACCAACTATCAGCTGTAGACGCGATGGCTCCGAGGCACTAAACTAATTGTTGACATGATATAAACGCATGGAAATCCTGCTATACCCGCCACCGTCTCAATGAAACCTGTTAGCAGAGGATCGGGGCTCAGTGCTGGTAAAAAGGGAGCTACTACTGATATAAGGAAGTCAGACATACCTGTTACCCCATGGGGTCTGGGGTGGACGCGGTGTCGGTCCTTCGGAGTCCAATCTGGTGTGACAGCCTGGGAGAAGAAAGGAGGGGATGTCCAAAGCACTATACTGTCCTTCCTCTCCTCTGTATGCTTTCTTTAAGTGTTATTCCCCCTGTTTTCTCCCACTCCCGGCTCTTCTTCCTCCACCAGCCCCTTTTTTCTCTTTCTCTCTTTCCCTCCCCTGCTTTTCCGTGTCTTGGTATCAGGAGCCTCCCCCTCCTCCTCCTTCTCCTCTGTGCATTTCTATGTCTCTTTCTCTTCCTCTCTCACCGTCTCTCTCTATCTCACTCTCCCCCCTACACTCACTATCCTCTCTCTCTCTCTCTGTGTCCCCGTATCTCCTCTCTCTCTCTCTCTCTCACCTCTCTCTCTCTCTCTCTCTCTCTCTGGGCAGAGTCAGGAAATGAGACAACGTGAACACACACACCGCGAGTATCCATCTGATCTAAGGCGAGTCCCACTCCTGTAAGACTCCCTCAGGCAAATTATGTCATGTAATAAAACACGACATAATAATACTAAGATGACTACTCATAATTATCTACAGTTTTATTATTAGTATTATTATTATTATTAGTATCATTATTATTATATTGTGGGCTAAGATGTGAGCAGGGGGTTGTCATGAGTCTCGTGTGGTTCATGGGGCTTCTGGTTTGTGCGTCTGTTGCCATAGGGCTCAGTAAGGACCCCAGGCTTACTGTAACTTACCCCCTCTTGTGGCACAAACAAGAAAACACCAGTCAGTCACAGTATAAAAAAACAACACTGACATTTACAGTTTGACACTGTTTGGCTGGAAAACACCTCTCTGAGCCATGTGATGTTCTACATGCAGGCCGGTTTTTGGTAAAAAAAAAAAGTCTGGGGTAATTCCACCAACGTGACCTCTCCCCTTCACACATGATGGATTTTTCTCATTACACTTTGTACGTTATAGGGGAAGTTATGAGGGGGCAAACCTTTTTGAATGCTTGTAATGGACTATAGAGAGATTTGGGAAGCAGTTTCATAAACAGCTAGAAATAGCTAAGTAATGATGCAAGGGAAGAATTTAAATAAATGTATGTAGCCAAATACTCAAAGGTGAAAGAAGTACTCAGAACCTTTACATTTGCTAATGTACCAATAAAACAACATACAAATACTAAGTTAAGTGAACTTGCAGTAGCCAGAATACAACTAAATTGTTTTTGATATATCAGCAAAATATTTTAAAAAGTTTAAAAAGTTTAAAAAAAAGAAATGTTGCAGAAAATAGCCCTGGTTATGGCTCTATTATCTTTTACATGTTATCAGATGTCAGTATGGTTTCCTCAATTGGAATACAGCATTTAAGAGTTGTAGATTGGATGTGTGTCTAGTTTTTAATTCCTTACATTAAGTTAGATAGTTTAGTGCAAAAGATAATGTATATATTAATTGTCTGACAAATAGCTTAACTACTAACTGTAGTGTTCAGAAAAATGAAGTGGAATAAAAAGTACAATATTTTCTGAAGTACAGTAGTAAATGTACTTTTCACCAATGAAAGCACTGTATGTAACACGTACAAGCCATTTGACTGATTAAAATAACTGGCAGTACAGTATAGGACTGCCTATATATTTTTTAAATGATTAAGTTAAATTTAGTATTGTTGGCAGGAGTGTGATTGTTCAATTGTGTGTAAATGTCCGTATAATGCGGAACTGTGGAGGGGCTTGTTTCTCAGGAAATAATGTGCAGTAATCAGGAATCGCTTTATGTTTGAGGAAGTGGGAAAAGTTTAAGGGGAAGAGAGCTGGTGGCAAAGCATAATGTGTAGTACGTGTGTGTGTGTGTGTGTGTGTGTGTGTGTGTGTGTGTGTGTGTGTGTGTGTGTGTGTGTGTGTGTGTGTGTGTGTGTGTGTGTGTGTGTGGTACTTATGTTCACAAAGGGTCCTTGAAACACAAGGTGATGCGTGTGTTGTGGACTTGTGTGTGTGTTTGCATTTAGGAGGGGGGTTAGTGTGTCAGACTGAAATGCTGCTTATCCAATGGGACTGTCCCTCTTCTAAAAATTATTGCTTGTTGTTTTTACTTGTATCTAAGGCTTGGGATAAAGCATTTAAAAATCAGTCAGACAAGAGAAGAGACACACATCTTTGCTCAGTGCAGAAGTGAGACCAGATCCCTTCGTTATGACTTGCGTTTGAATAGCGACAAACTATGAGCTAACGCACTTTTGGAAAACTTTTTGAAGTCGAGTATTAATTTGCTCTCCCAGCGTGCCCCCCTGCTGAGGAATGCAGCGGCGTAATTGGTCACATCAAATTAAACAGCAAAAAATCTACAACTGTCGTAAAAATAGCACTTGGCTCTTTCAAAGCCACATCCACTACCCTTCACTATCAATTTACCAAGGGGAACAGCTGTGTGCTACCTCTGCCATCCTAGCCCTGCTTGTATAGAAAGCAGAGCCTGCAGCTGGAAAAGCACTATCTCTACCAGGTGCAGGCAGGGGATGGGGGAAGGCTTTACAAAGGAATATTTGGCACAAGGTGTGAGACAACAATATGTGTGAAGGTGCAGCTTAGTGATACTCAAATCAGTATTGGGAAACGACAAGGCTTTTATAAAGAGTCCACCCACAGAGGGAAAGAGCAAATTAAGAGTATGGGAACCAAGAGGTAGGAAGGAAGAGAAGACGGAAAGAATTGAGGGGCAAGAGGTAAGGAAGGAAAGATGGCATTAATAAAAAGTGGAAAGGAATCCAAAGAATGAGCAGATTCCTTAAGGAAAGTGATAATGAATGAATTGCAAGGAAGAATACAAGGAGAAGCAGAATGAATCGAGGTTAGTGGATTTAAAGGATGTATAATCATCTGGAGGATACAGAGAATGTGTTTGTGTCCGCTGCCCACACATTTTGTTCCTGTGTGAATGTGACATGCAGGGGAGGGGGGGGGGGTGTTCACACCACTGCCTGTCCTTGTATCACCCATAGGACTTCCTTCCCTCCCTACAGGGGCCTTTGTGGGTATTGTATGTACATGATGGAAAGATGCCGCTGGACGAGGATGCAGATAGCGCTAGTCCTCCCTCAAGTCTCGGTGTTTTTTGATAAGGACGACTCCTGGCTGACCTCACTCCGTCCATCTGCGTGTCTGGAGAAAACACGTGTATTTTCCCCATTTCAGGGCAGGCATAATCTTCCTCCCAAATGAAAAATAGGCAGACTCAAATTCAGGATTTTCATACGCTGCGTTTCTGAGGTTTCGGCCCCTGTCTGCTTCGCTCTAACCCTCCTAGCCACTTTACTTCAGGGGAATTCAGATCTTTCCTTGTTTTTCATATCTTACCTCCCGCTCGCTGTGTTATGAATCCTACATTAAACTGCCCTTGCTGTCTCTTCATCTCAATATCTCCGTCTCTCTTTCTGCATGTCTACCCTCTTGATCCCTTCCTCCACTGTCCTACCCCCCGCCCCCCTCCAAATCTCATTTACTTCATTGGAAGTAGTAGGAGAACGAGAGAGGGAGATAGAGGAGTACAATACGACCTTGTCTTCCCCCGAAGCAAGAACATCTTCTTATTGTGGAGGTCACCGTCTCAGTGCAGCCCCACGCTCGGAACACTACTCTGCTTGTTTTAATGATGCACATAGCGGAGGGAGAGGGAGGGAAAGAAAGAGAAGGAGCGAGTGAGAGAGACACGAAGGGGGGAGTGGATGGAGATGGGAGGATTAGGCTATTTTTTTCCACCAACTCTGTTCACCCCCACCCCCTCTCCTACCTTCCCTCCCCCTCTTCTGCTCAGAAAGTGCACCTCTCTTTCCACATCCATCTTGAAAGGTTCTTCTAAGCTGTCTAACCTCTCTGCAATATTATATATTATTGCCTGCCTCAACCCACACTGAAACCTGGGTTGCTATGCTACAATAATATGACCTCTCATCTCTTCTCCTTCACTACATTTCCTTTTTCATTGCTTCCTCTCGTTTCTACAGGGAGGCAGGGGAAGGGGTTAACAGCATCCCCCGTTCAGTTCCCCCCCACCAGGCCTCTCTGTCTCTTTAACGACCTTCTTGGGCTCAGTGCTGCTGTTAGATTTGACCCCGCTGACCGGTTGGGGTCACGACCCCATTCCGCACCACAACAAATTATCTCTGACCCTCACAGGGCTAGGATATAATGTGTGCTAGTTACAATCTAGCTATGAACTTATGTACAACCAATCTATGTATCTATCTATGCATCTATCCATCTACAATATGTATCTATGTATCTATCTATCTACTTTATCCATCTATCTATCTATTTATCTATCCATCCATTCATCCATCTATCTACTTTTGATAGAGGAAGAATCCAAATAATGTATTTAAAGCTGATAACATTTACCTCATAATACAACGTATCAAATAACACGATCAGTAATAATAAACCTACAGAGAGTTATCAGTTGAGTTTAGCTCCTCTCCCCTGTACACAGCTTTATAGTTATTCATTGTTCAGCCATCCAGCTCACAGCTTTATTGTTTTTGTTCCCTCTCACTTACACATACATAGCATATTTTTCGGCCTCAGCAGGCAGCTGTTAAAACCTGATCAGTACCAAAGCTCAAACAAACAAGTTAGAGACCAGAGATAGTGAATATAGTGGAGTTGAGCAAAAAGAGAGCCAGATATTTCCTTCAGGAGTGGGTAGACACCAACAACAGTAGTAGTAAATAAGCAACTATTGATAATAATAATGGGTTCAAAATACTCAAAATGTTATATTATGTCAATGTGTTTACAAGTTGCTTCACATGTTGTTGTCCTTCATTGACAATGTTCCTACAGAAATGTATGGAACAAAGCACAAATTAGAATGTGCTCATTATCCAGAATAGCCCCGATCTCCCTTTAAAAATATATATCTTAAAGGTCCCATGTCATGCTTTTCCGGTTATTACCCGTCCCCTTGTGTGTTATGACGGTTTTTATGCATGTAAACGGTCTGCAGAGTCAAAACCCCTCAAAGTACACCCTGTAGGGAGTACAACTCTAACACAGAAAAGACCTCCCCAAAACGCCTCGTTGGAGATTTCTCATTTTCTTCCTGGGTACTCTGACGTGGGGATACCCAGAGGCCTGACGTGGGGATACCCAGAGGCCACACCCTCTGCCAGCCTTTCACGAAACAAAGCTTCCCAAACCTTTCAGCGATTCGTGCCGGATATGTACAGCGTAGGGCACTGAAGAACTATGCTGTTCCTACTTTGTTTGGACCAGCGGGAGATTCGGGTACACAACCTGTAAGTACTCATTGTTGTTTGTGTATTTATGATGTTTAAAACAAACAAGTTATCTACCACGACTGTTTAAGGTACACGTTTTTCGGGCTGCTAAGTTGGGATCACGGAGAAATGCTCTCCGCAGACCCATGCTCACAGAGTTATAAACCTTTTTATTACTCAATATCAAGCCACACTTATTGTTTTTACTTCGGCTGTGAGTGTTTGTGTGTGCTCAGGATGAGTTTTGCTTGTTTTGGCTGTATCGCCGATAGGCTCGTTCGCGCCTCGCAGCAGATCGCAGCAACGAGCCTCTCCACGTCCCGACCAATCAGAGCACACTGGGCTCACAGGGAGGGGGGGGTGAGCTCCAACAAGCCATTTAGGACAGAGATTGAATACACATACTTTACAGAGATGCTGTATGAGAAACCAATGTGAGTTTGGAAAATTGCACAGTATGAATCTATTTTAGTAGACCTCAACAATGGAATTATGATCAGTGGAAATGGCCATGGCATGGGACCTTTAATTAACAACACTTGTTGAATAATTATAGGGGGGTAAAAAGTGCACTTTAATTCATATTCTACTCCATTGTAGTACATGAGTAAATATAATCAGTTACCTTCTCCCACGGATACCTCCCTGAATCCGTTCTACCTGCAAACGATAATTGAAACAAGATGGCGAGATAGAGATATAGAAAGATATGGGCTGATATGAACTGCTGGTTCTGAGACTCTCAACCCAAATCTTAACGCAAAGCCAAAATTCCCTGTTACATCATCTCCAATCCCTTCCTCCTCATCCTCCTCCTCCTCGTTCTCTCCCTCTGCCATCCTCCTCTTTCTCTCTTATCTCTGCTGGCCTCGTCTCTTGGGGGTCGTTCGTTTTTGTCATAATCACCTTGGAGATTGGGGACCGGTGCCCATGGCAGAGCTGAGCTGAGCGGAGGAGAGGAGGAAAGAGGATGAGAAAAGAGAGAGAGGGTGAGATGAGCAGTGGAGGACAGTCTTGCGGGGGGGATGACGGCTTGTCTGGCTCAGCCCGGGCTAATGTGAGGGGACAGCCTTGGCTTTGCCTTAACCACACTTGTGCCACCGATGCCAGGCAGAGAGGGGAACACAGAATAGACGGATAAAACGCTCTCCCTTTCAGCGCTGCTTTTCTCCCGCCCGCACTAACTGCATGTGGAGGCGCGTGGGGCCCCAATGTCACACCCTGTAGGTGTTTAAGCTGCTTACTTACACCAACAAGAGAAGGAGATGAGGCAATAGAAGACAGGGAGATAGAAAGGGAGAAGGATCTGGAAGAGGGATGAGAGAGGGAGAATGGGAGAGAGTTAGAAGAGGCTGGGGGCGGAGGTCACGGTAGTAGGAGGTTGTAATGTGTAAGTATCCCATTTGTCTGTCTTACCACTAAGTAAAGGGATGTTTTATGTGGAGGAATATTCATCACTCATTATGTCGGTGCAGTATGAGTGTCTGTCATGCATCTCAGCGTGACGATGATACTGCACCGACAACCGGAAGAGTCATCGGGACGATAATGCGATAAGTGTTTTCATCCAGCCTCACCCTGCTGACTCTTTTTTTCTGTGAGTTAAAACATTTCCCAGATCTTTACACTCTTTCAGAAGGAGAGGCTGACTGGAAAGCCGTGGGATGAAGCAGTCAGTCATCTGGATTGGGAGTTGGGGGTCGATGTGTGTTGTGTGAGTTTGAAAAACATCCTATGATGCTGTGTTCTCTGTGTTTGTCTCACTGAGGTGTGAGGGGTGGTCATGATGAAGCATGTTGCGGGGGGAGGGGGTCAGCATGGGGGCAGGGAGTGATAAGGGTGGACACAAGAAAGGCTTTTGTTTGGATCTTTTGGGGCTGCTATGTAAGAATAGACACGCACATACAAGGGAAGGGTCAGAAGGTGGCCGCTGGACAAAGACGACTCGCGCAGACACACGTTCGACATTGTGCTCTCGCTCTTTTTCACCGTGAGCTGTTGTAACTCGTATTTCTGTCCTCTCAGCAGCCTACTTGTTGATGCATGCTGGGTAGGTTCTCAGACACTCCCTCCTCAGGTCACTGGCTCTGTTTGTCCTAGCCCTCCTTGCCTTCAACCCTTTTCCACCCTCCCTCCCCTCCAACTCCTCTCAGCCTCTTCTCCTCGCCTGACCAGTTCCTCTAATTTGGTTTCTAATTTTTTTCTTTCCTGTACCTCATCTCCTCTCCCTTCAGCTATGTGGGGGTAAAGTACAGCCCCTCCCCTTGGCTGTGTTTGTGTTAACTCTGAGGGTATGTGTGTGTATTTGCACAGTGTATGTGTGCGTACGTTTGTATGTAAATCCACTCAGGTACTCGATGTATTTACCCATGCGGTCCTTAAAAATTATGATCTAACACCAGTGGCCTTTGGGAAAACAAGCCCCATATCCGACTCACGGTTAACATGCTGAGAAACGTTGGCTTATTGGCATTTCTACACATACTCTCATTCTGTGTCTCTCTCTCACACACACACACACACACACACACACACACACACACACACACACACACACACACACACACACACACACACACACACACACACACACACAGCAAAGGGAAAAATGACTTGAAGATCAGACAAACGTGTTAAATGTGAGCCACAAGTCAGTGTGTTTGTGCGTGTGTGTGTGTGTGTGTGTGTGTGTGTGTGTGTGTGTGTGTGTGTGTGTGTGTGTGTGTGTGTGTGTGTGTGAGAGCTGAAGGTGGAGATAGAAATTGAGCACAGCATGGTGGTAGAGCTTACAGTAAATGGAGACATTTAGGAAAGCAATAGATAGACAGACACAAACACACAGATCAAACAGGTTTGAGCATTACAGTACACTGGGGAACAAAAGAAAAAAGAGAGAGTCTGATTCGGGGAGAGAGAGAGAGAGAGGGAGGATGTGAGTGAAGGTGAATATAAACCCCAATCAATACGCCATCCAAGAACAGCTTGAGCCAGCGAAGAAGCAGACAAACTGAGATGGAGGGAGAAAGAGAGGAAAAGTGGGTCAAATAATGAGACAAAAGGAGGAGTGTTTGCATGGAGGAGATGGAGAGAAAGTGATAGAACAAGAGTGGGGTCAGGAGAGAGAGGACGGAGCATGGACGAGGGAGTCACAAGCCCCCGACCCCTGCTGACCCGTCAGCCAGGAGGGCCCGAGGAGCTCATGGCAGGAGAGGGGATGGGATGAGGAAAGGTCTTGGGGGAGGAGATGGTATTGATGTGGCAGAGAGAAGGGGGGCGGGATGTGATGTGTTGATGAGAAGGGGATGTTGATCAGCAAACATCCAAGGGCAGTAACGAAACCTTTTATCTTCTGCTCACACCCAAAGAACATGTGGTATGTCTCTTTAAACCTTCAAATGTAATTCACCTTGATTCTGTAGTCTGTCTTACACAACTGCTCATGTCCTTAAACAAACTCTATGATATCTGACCATCATTACGTATCTTGTTCGTATCACAGATTTGGCTGGAAAAGTTGCCTTTCTCCATGGAGAGCACTTAACACCAAACACCATTTGAATAGAAATAATATTTATTGTAAAGAACAAAGTGTCCGCCACTTTATAGTCTTGTCTGATTCTCCAGAGAGACTCAAATTCTCCCTCATGTGGTGAGTACTTACAATAATAGTCATTAATCAAGAGCCAGCAACCATCACAGTGTTAAGGCTGCATTACTAACCAGCCAAAGCTGACAACTGTCCCAGGGGCCCATCAAGATGGCAAGGGCCCCAAAAACTCCATGCTTGCTGCATCAACAAGACAGCTGGATTTCATGGTTTGATATCTAATCATGTGGCCCTGTGTTGAAGAGGGTATACTTTTGCCCATCTGGCACAAGGACCAAACAGTAAATCTGGATGCACAGCATTAAATTACTTAGTGTGAGGAACATAGGGTTTATAGGTGTTCCCTCACAGGTTAATCTCCTCCAGAGGCCTTCTTCATGGAAGACATTTTGAAATGTCACATTAGGAAAAGCAAAGGTGTAAAAAATAGATTTAATAACGGCTGGATTCCATTTAGCTGCTCAGGGTACTGGTTTTGTGCATGCTGGCTTATTTTCACTCTGTCATGGCTTACTGAGACCCCTAAGAGAACAGTCATGGTTAATCTTATTAGTATCACCCATGCTTTTCTTTATGATAATACACTCTAAAAACAAATGCCTTGGCTCAACAAAGAAAATCAACGCAACAATTTGCATCGATGTTTATTGAGTTAAGACAACTTCTAATGAAATTGTCTTAAAGCAACAAAGTTATTTGAGTTAGGGGAGAAGGCTTTTCCTCTACAATCAGAGGTGTTTTTAATTACCACTTACTTAATAATTGGTAGCATAAACACAAGTTTTGAAGTTGATTACTCCAAAAATTAAGTTGTTCCGACTAGTTTTACCACATGATTTAAAAGGAATTTTAAGTTGTATGTACTTAATTACCATCATTGTGAACACACGTTTTTAAGTTGACAACAATTTATAAATTAAGTTGCTCCAAATATATTGTATTCAATTCTTTTTTTTTTCTTAGCTTTTTTCATTGTTTTTGCCTTTTAAAGAAAGAAATTAATTGATTCCACAACAAAAATATTAGGCAATTCTACTTTTTTATTTTGTAACTACAGTTGTTTATTACAACACATGATGTTTCAATCAGGAGAGAATTCTATTTTGTTTGAACTATTTATTGACACATGCCATATGATAAGGTGCATGAACACCTACGAAATCACAGCTGACTGCAGGAGAGAGGAGAACCTATTTTATAGTTTGTCTGCAGCACGTTGATTGGCTGCTGGAGTATGAGGTGAAATGTAATAGGTTAAAGAGAATGCCTGTGATGAGCTGATTATAAGCAGCTGCGGAGTGAATGTA
>NW_011333013.1:234844-252242 GCF_000735185.1 Notothenia coriiceps
TTTGATTTCAAGTGGTGGGAGTAATCCCGACAGTGGTGAAAGCTCTTGTGCAGTTACACCACCCTCGACGAAATGGGGTCAGCTGAACCACGTTCGTACCAAATCCGCGAATCCGCGCCTCTTTCTCTCGCACTCCTTCCTTTAATATCTCCAAGCTGCAGACATGTTGGCTGTGAGCCAGCCCGCCGGAGCATGGTCCGCCGCGCGCGTGCTCTGCGCCGCGTTTTGATTACGGTCATCACAACAACACGCTTAGCTTGACCAACGTAACCCCTGTCTCCTGAATTCGGTGATAGTTTTTTTCGTGCTAGAACTTTGGCGAGAGGGCCCCTTTTAAACCATTTTCGGCCGACTAATCTTTCGGAGGCCGATTTTTTTTCTGATGGTTTTGTTTTTCTTGTTTAAGATTATAACAACCTGAGAACAAGTGGGGGTGTTGAGATTTGATGGGATATATGTCCTCACTTGTATGTGGTACTGTACTGTTCCATGTGATGTGCAATGTTGTGCTTGTGCCACAGTGAGGCGCAAGGACAAGGGGTATAGGATGCATGCCTGCCTCCTATAGGCTAATCACAGCTCTTGATTGCCACGTGTGTGTGGAACCAGTTCATTCCAGTGGAGGCTGTCCCCGTGAGAGTGATGCGTGCAGCCCTTATAATAAAATATGCCAGGCTTGGCTAAATGGATTACATCTCCGTGTTTTTCTCCGAATGCAACGTTAAGCTGCAGAACTAAGCGTAACTTAACACAGATGATAATAGACACCTTTTTAAAATCACAATACATCAACAGCTTTAGTTATAAGTTAATTGGAAATAAAAATGTTCCTCCCTTCACAGCGGTGAAGGCCGCCTCTCTGGAGATCACGGAGCTGCTGGTGGCTCACGACACCTGGGTGGAGCAGGTGTGCGGGAAGCGATGGACCGCCATGCACGAGGCGGCCAAGGTGNAAAAAAAAGATAAATAACACAAATTTAAATTGGCTCACAAATAATAAATAAACACATTAGCCATATTACCATGGGAAATGGGGACACAGCAAATAAATGCTGCCATCACAACGAAGTTAGAGGCCTTTGCATATTTAAAACCAGTTTTTGTAAAACTACAGTAACAAACTATCAATGGCCACCAATCTGCAGATCACACACATCAATTTGACAAAATATCTAACAAAGCTGTTTACACTGCCGACAGTCATTATTTCAAACAGTATGAACACATTTAACGCAGAATGCTTGCTCATTCATTTGTTTCCCTCGACCACGATGGTTGCCAGTTGTCAGATCCTGGGGTGGACCACTTTTCAAATTGTACACAATCCTTTTCCCATGTCATTGCTGTCAACACCTATCCATGCTGAATGTTGCTAAGATATTATTGATTGGGGTGTGGCCAAAAGTGCAATATGCGTCAAAATGTAACTGACAGAGAGCAGTGCTTTTGTCACTGTGCCCATGGATTTTATTTTATTTCAAGATTTTTAATTACGTCGCTAAACTCCTTGAAAAGGTCCTCTTCCTTTTCTCCAAGGTACACGACAAAGGCAGCGGATGGCTATAGTTCTCTGCGTACTTCAATTGTATTGTGCTATTTTTGAAAAAGGAAAAAAAGAGAAATTACCTAAATGAATAATATCTGAATGGGAGACTGCCAACAACTTGCATTTCAATGACAACTCTAAATAACGATCCTACCTCAAGAAGCATGTCCTTGATCTGCTTCACCGAGATTCATTTTTAATAAAAGGTTATATCACAATAGTAACCAAAGTATTTTTACCCTCACAGTAGCCTCTACTACTTTGTATCCTCTCACAGAACTATTCACAGTTCAAAGGCTGCTAATTTTGGTCAAACAGCAATTTGCCTATACAGTGCAACTACAAGGCTATCTACTGTATTTGAATGACAAAAGATGACACTCACCTTAAAATGTCCTTTGTATATTTCTATTTGGCTTAACTGTCGGAACTTGTCCAGGCATGTTACTGTAAGTGGGAGTGGACTTGAAATCCTTAACTCAAGGTGTAGAACAATTAAGTTATCAAGCCAATTGCATTACTTACTACAACTTGAATTTTGTTTTAAGTCAATTAACGCAGAAATCAGAGTTCAAATTACACACAATATTAAGTTGATGTAATTACCAACATTATTACGTCAACACAACTTATAAATTAATGTTTGCAACTTAAAATGTTTATCTAAATCAGTTAACTCACATTTTTATCTTGCAACCATGCATTTAATTAAGTGGAGGTGAAAGGTCGCCTGAATTCGTTTTTAGAGTGTACAAAATGTCGAAAAATGGCTAAATTACACACAGTAATAATCTGATGGAAAATGTAATACCTTGAGGCATGGTTCTGCACCTACAGGTAAGGGACACAATTAATGCATCAACTTTAGAAACTCATTTTGATTGAGAGTTTTTGGGTATATTTGTCCCCGGAACATCTACCATGTTTTTTTAAGTAATCCTATCCCACATCTCTAAATGTGCTATTTTTCATTATGATTAACTTGCAACTCAAGGAACATATACATAGTGGCCGAATATCATGAGATACATAAGTCAGATTTTCCTTTAACTCTAGAAATCAGTCAGAAAAAGGCCAGAAAGCAGTGGCGTAACTATCGACGGTGCAGCCGGTGCAGTGCACCGGGGCCCAGAGAGGGGGCCCCAATGGCATTGACCGGTTCACGCAGTCTTCAAAGTGACGAAGCAACCTAAATGTATTTGTAATTAGTCTGTCCAGTTACCTTGCTCCCTCTCATGTCATGTGATACCTTGCGTGACGAGCGAACCGTTTAATCAACCTCAAAAGATAGGTACTGTAGCTAGCAGCAGCAATTTCGGCAGCATTATAAAAAATGGAATACAGTAGATTGCATTTATAATGTACAGCAAACCAAAGCACAAGAAAGCTCAAAAGCGAAAGGACAAGAGAGAACAAAGAGATGTAACAGCTAAACTGACGAACTTAGACAGTTTTTTTTGTCATACATCGAAATCTCAATTAATTCTGTAAAGTGATTGTGTGATTAGTTCGCTGTGCCGTTGTCTGGCTGTGGAGGTCTGAGGCCAGGGCAGGCTGTTGTTGATAGCCTACATTTGGTGCTAATGAGTGGTTGTGTGTGTCCGTGTATGTGTGAGCGCATCAGCGTGCGCTTATGTTTTGGGCGATGGGGGGGGGAGCCCCAAAACAATATTTGCAACGGGGCCAATCACAACCGTGTTACGCCACTGCCAGAAAGTAATTAAGGAAATGAGTGTTGGTGTGTGTGAAAGCTGTAACTAAAAGCCACACAATCAACCAGGTGAATAAACATAATGCTTTAAATGATTTGTTTGAAATCACAAACAACCTTTTTAATCCACCTTATTTTAGTGATGTTACGTACTGTGCCGAGGCTTCGGAGCGTGGTTAGAGTAATCCAGGAAGTTTTTGATGAAGCGTGTATCGAGGCTTGTATCGTTTTAGGCCAGTGACGTCATCGATGACAAACGAAGCCTCGTTGCCCCTCGATACCACGTGACTGCTCAGGTAGTGCTTCAGATCGGTGGAACCACAACACTCATATTACCCTCCTGTACCCGGGCCCATAGACAAATAAATTAATGTAGAGATAAATAAATGTGGAAATAAATAAATAAAATAATAAATAAATATGAAAAAAAATGTGTATGTATAAATAAATACATGAATGTATAAATAAATACATGAATAAATTCAGGTGTTAAGTTCAGGTGTTTAATAGTCTTATGGCCTGTACAATATTGATACAAATTGATTACATGAAAATATGATTTCATGTTCGTTGTTTAGAGTTATTCTAAGGCTTTACTCATTGGGAACTCGGTATAAGAAAGTTCAAATGAAGCCTCATGAGATGAACCCTTTTGCGAACCAGTTGGCTGGAAAAGATTCAAAGCTTCAAAGCTTCATAAGGCTTCATCTCGCCATCACTACCTTATTTTGCAAGATTGAATGCAAACCTAATTAAGTAAGGTGTTAAGTGTAAAGTGCTAACCCTGTTCCTGCCAGTGTCTTTTAGCTCACAGTCCTCTTGCCAAAAGGCTGAGCTGAATCACACCTGACATTCTTACAAGTGTGTATTTTCTCCTTATGAGGAAGTTATAAGGGTATACTTTAATGTCATTTCAACTAATTATCATCCTACATAATTCAATTGTTTAGCTTTGGCCCCTAACATTTTCACATAATGGATCAATGAATATAGGCCAATGTGTCCATTTATTTGTTGTCCTCTGTGAGCTGAGTTATTGAGGCATCTGAACATTTTTGGGACATCTTTATGAACTTGGTGTTAAGAGTATACACATATTGATAGAAATATTGATGTATTCTCATAACCATTTTGAGAAATATTGGCTTGGAATTAAGTCTGTGTGAAGATAACTTGTTTCTTAATTAAACATTTTATTAACTTAAATATCATTATGCATTATACTTAACATTATCCAATAAAAACACAAGGTCTAACATTGTTCAATCTGCACTTCAACTCATACTCACACTTTACTTAACCCTTCTATTGTCTTCGTTTTCCCCCCTTACTTTGGTGTCCTGTTTTAACTGCTATTACACTAACACAAAAACCATTAATCATCACCAAATGTCATGTAACACCCTTTCAAACTGTAAATATTGTATCAGACTACTGGTATAAATGAAAAACTGCAGTAAATATACAAAGAATAGACACTGAACATGTATTGCGTGTGCCAGGTGTGATTCACATGGGGGGATTGGGCACTAAGGGGGGGGGGACATTTAGTGTGTGTGTGTGTGTGTGTGTGTGTGTGTGTGTGTGTGTGTGTGTGTGTGTGTGTGTGTGTGTGTGTGTGTGTGTGTGTGTGTGTGTGTGTGTGTGTGTGTGTGTGTGTGTGTGTGTGTGTGTGTGTGTGTGTGTTGGTGGTCATTTTTGACCGGGAACACCATGGGTGTTACAAAGTTCACTAAATCATCCAAAATGCAATGAAAGTGGTGATCAGCTATTTTATATGTTCAAATTTCTACTGTGAAGGATATCATAAAGCCTTAATGCAATTGAATGTAAAACAAAAAAGTTATGATTCATGAAATAATAAATCGGTCAGATTTGACCCGAAGACAACAGGAGGGTTAAATAAAATTGCCAATATAATGGTGGGATGACTTTGGCAATCTAATGCTATACAGATAATTACTCATTATAATGTACTATATAGAAAGAGCTACCTTGAGGCTTTGAAACACAAACGTCTTTTCCTTATCCTATGCTCAGATGCCCCTTCACACACTCATTGTGTCTCCATCGAGGAAAATCAATAGATATTGCAGGATGTTGAGTACTTCGGTGGAAATGTTTTGCGTAATGATCACAACCAACATTCCTGCCTCTGTTGCTCTTCACGTACCGCCATCCTCTCTCCCACACCCTCAATTTCCATCTCTCCTCTCATCCTGTCTCTCCCTCCTTCTTTCTTTCCCTCTCTCTCTCTCTCTCTTCTCACACACACACACTCTCCCTTTTCTTCAGCCTCCTCACAGTCCAGATGGCCTAACTGCCCCCACACTTACTCCCCCACATACACTCACTCCTCCTCCCCCCTACGGGAACAGCACTCCCTTTTGAGGAGTAGACCTTACCCCCTCCCAGCCCCCAAAACACCCTCTACCAACTGAGCTCACACACACACAATGTATACACCCCCCCACATACACACACACTCTGCAACACATCTCTACTGTCCCTCCACAGACCACAGGCTTATATACGCCCACTCACACACACACTGACGCACAAGATCTCGTTCACAATTCTCCTCTGCCGCAGAACAATGTCTGATGAGAGAAAAGCGAGATGCTGGTACTGTAGGTGTATTCAGACGTGGCTATAACATGGCTTCACACTTTTAGGCATTTTTGTTGTTTTATTCTACTTATAAGAATAAAACAACAACAAATGTATTTCTTGTATCTGCTTACCTTTCAGTTGTGACTCAGCAGTTGCTAAGCAGATACAGGATCTTTAGAATATCTTTCAATGAGATGCTTGAGGACGAGAAACTGGCATTTGACCGGACTCCCATCAGGAGCGAAGACATACCTGGGTCAAGCACAAACATGCTTACACTCGTGTTAACTTGTAGTTGGCTAACGGGGAGGTCAGGCACGGAGCAGCAGAGAGAAACTGAGAGATTGTTGTCAGAGAGAGGTGTGACCACTACAGTATGAGGAAAGAGGACTATTGTTGAAGTGTGTGCTTGTGTTGATTGGCCAGGGAATAAAGGAGAAAGAGGGGAGAGAAGGTGTATGAGCAGAGGGTTTTCTAGGGCTTGGTGTGTGGTGGTGGTGGTGTGAGGGGGTGTAGGCCAGAGGAGGAGGGTGTGGTTAACGGTTACAGTGCTCACAGGAAGCCGTGGGGCTGGGAAAAGGGAAGTGAACCACCCCCACTCTGTTCCAAGGCCGCGGCGCTCTCTTCGGAGCTGGAACCAACTGACCTCAGCTCACACCACACCTTTCAACCCTCTAACACACACACACACACACACACACACACACACACACACACACACACACACACACACACACACACACACACACACACACACACACACACAATCCATCACCACGAGAGTTACATATAATGTAATTTAGTTTGAATAAACGTTTATTGTGATATATGAACTATCTTAAGCTGTTACTTCTCAAGTAAAAGCTATCTTAAGCTATTTCAATTGTAAATGAAATGAATTAGGCAATGGGCTAAAATAAGTACAATTTATTAAATGACAAAAGCCTCTAAGACATGGGAGTATTATAGTAAGTGCCCATAAGCAACAACCTTAATCTGATAATGTGTTTTGTTTATAAGCCAGCAATAATTTGGCAAAAATATGATTAAAATTGAATTCCTTCAAGTCGAGCCCCTTTTTATTTTCTTCCGTGACATGAGTTGACCTGAACATCCTCACCGAGGCTCAGACTGCGCTGTTTGCCAGCCGCCTTGGCTCACACTTGGCCACCATGATCTGTCTTTTCTGTCCACGCACATGTTCATTCAACTCATTCATAGGAGCCAACTGACCCCGGGCGACAAGCTCAAAACCCTTCAACCCCCTGTCCGCTGACTCACAAACAGAACGCTGTGGGGCAACAAAGGTTAAAGCCAGGAGAGCTAGCGTGAAAAGACACACACATTCACACACAAACGCACACAGACTGTAGTCATTCCAATATTAAAA
The DNA here is from genome assembly GCF_000735185.1 of Notothenia coriiceps. Lineage (NCBI taxonomy): Eukaryota > Metazoa > Chordata > Actinopteri > Perciformes > Nototheniidae > Notothenia > Notothenia coriiceps. The sequence goes on from NW_011333013.1 coordinate 242,105, forward strand.
ACATTTATTTTTAATTGAACAATATACAGACAGATGACAGAAATAAGCAGGTTCCCTTCTTCACCCATACGATAAAAGCCAGTGTGTAATATACATTGAGTCAGCATTCACCGATGTGACCCTGGTCATCCAGGTTGCCCATTATGTTACCTTGGTGACCGGGTTTAATCTCTCCACAGAGAGCTGGATCCCAATTTGACCCTTAACCCCGATGAAAGAAAGGTCACCGGGGTCACACACTCCTCTTGTCCATTTTCTACAGGACCCATTTCCTTGTGCTTGTTAAATCAGTTTGCCTGCAGTGACAGAAAGCTACTGTGAATACGTTTACATTTAACCAAGTTGTTTTAATTTGATTACTGCAAACCAGAATAAAAGATAATGTGGGTTCATAGTAGGGAAACAAAAATAACAACGGTAGCGACACTTCATTTGCGGTGTGAAAGGGTGCACCTGCTGTCTCTTTAGACCCTTTTCATAAAGACCTTTGAGTTAAAACAATAACTGAAAACCAATATGGGCCAATAAACCAATGGCGGACATTGTGGTACATTAATAAACCCAAAGCACATGTTTGTTTTTAAGGCGCAGAAAACATTTTCACCCTCTCCAGAAAAATATTATATGCCTTCTATTCAACTTTGCTCTGTTGGATAAAAAAGAAACATTGTCAGAGACGCAAAAGTTGGATTTTCTATTTCCTTTCACCATTAACTGTATGATTTTGACATGTCTAAATATAACATGCTTCTGGAGTAACATAATACGGTAACAGTGAAGCGCTCTTATTATCTGGTATGGAAACATTGCATTGATAGTTAGTAGGAAACAGAACTGCAAACGTTATCAAACTCAATTAAAACAACTCTGAAAGGATTTCATTTGTACAAAATTTGACACCTGTGAGTTTAACGTTTGATTTATACATACATCTAAGTGAAAGGTCATAATGTGAAAAAGAGCTTGCCACATATTCTCCTGAAAGATTTTGCAGATGCCAAGGTACAAATCTAACAAGAAAAACAAAGAAGAGTGTGCTTTCTAAAGTTGAATGCCGCTTTGTTCAATGCCTTTGGTAAATCATTTTCACATCATTTTTTTATTCTAATAAACAGTTCATAAAGCAAAGACACAAAGTGAATTAATCTCCCAGGCTGACAGCGACCAGAACAATCTAGAAGTCGGCTTTCAGAGAAAAAAAGGAAACTGAAGTGTTACGAGATGCTGCAAATACCACGGTGCATCTGACAGTACTATTTTTGGATAATTTTGAGAAAAGATACCCGACAATAATTATTGTGTTTCCTAGAGTTTTATTACATTTTAGGGTTAGGGTTGTGTTTTATGCAGGATGATTAAGCACATGTTGAATTACATTTGCGTTACTAACTGGCAGAAATAGAAATTCTCAGATTCTTTAACATTTATTTAAGCTTTTATATTTTTCGGCACAGACAATCTATGCACAACAATGATATATAAATAATAGCTGCATAAAATATTGAAATTAGTTTCTGGAACCAAATAAAATATACATTGACTGTATCTCTCCATGAAGGATTATAATATCCGGTAGCCTGTCTTTTCTATTCACTAACATGTCTCATCAGTACGAAAACATGAAGGTACTGAAAATGCAAGTACATAGAAATACTTTCTCATCCTGTATTTGGTATTTTATTTGGCATTCATCATTTATTCTAGTCTGACAAATTGTGATTGTTAACATAAATTATTTGTTTTGCAGATGTCAAATAAGATAATAATAATAGCAGAATGAATTACCAGCTTTATTCTTAGGTATGATCCAATAACAATGTTAACCAGGTTAAATATATCATAAAACGTGGGTACATATAATAAAATATAAGTCGTGTTTTAAAATAACATCAGATTTCAGCTCTGTCCTCGTGTCGTTACGATGTGAAAGCAGCTTGTGAGGTGACCTTCACCATCCTTCTTTCAGTCATTTTCAGTAATTATGTAGCCATTCATAAAGACATTTTTAAAAAAAATCCTTGAATGGTTGATTGAGGTGATTTAGCTTTGAAATAAAATAAAAAATAACTAAAGTAATGTTCACATCAGTGACAGCCTGTGCTCTCTGGTTAGTGTGTACACTGCTCCCTCTACTGGGGATATGTTCGGGGAACTGTTGCGGCTGTGTCTTAATATTTTACCTGGGAAATCAGTGTGAGGATAAGAGCCCCTTTCAAAGGCCATTTAGATATATTATTGCCATTTGTATTAAGTGGAAGAAATTATTTTTGCCACATTGTTTGGATATGCATTATTTGATTTCATTCGATATATTAGAAGGACCGGAAAGGTATATTTTGACAATAAAGTCAGACAAGTTTTAGATATTGAATGCAATATTCAGAAATTACACAGTAAACTAATTATTAATCAGGTTGTTTATCTGATGTTTAGATCTTTGCTTATTTTATAACACAATGCATATCATCACAGTCCTGGCAGATTTTCTTTTTTGGTGTTTCTCGTCCTAATCTGCTGGCGTGAGTTAGCTTTTCATGGGCTGACGAACCTGAGATTGAGCCTGAAATCACCATTCTCAGGTAGGACAGTCCTCGAAGAACTACTCAAGAATTACAGCGGACTTTGGACTCCACGAGCCTCGGCACACAGTGTCCACACTGAGCGCAACTCCTTCGACAAAAACAAAATAACTTGATTAAAAATATGTAATATATGTACATTTGACATAATTGTGGTCTTCTGGGTAATTTATGCAATACCATTTATTTGAACAAACACAACTTTATAAAAAGAAAGAAAGAACATTAACATAATAGTGTTGGTCGCACTTATAGTATAGTTTTAACTAATTATTTTAAATGTAACAACAGTATCTCCTTAAAATAAGCTGAATTGTAGGTTTGTTATGTTTGTGACCAAAATAGACTGTTTTTGAATGTTAGAATTTTGGCGGCAGAAAAAAAAATTCAACCAATTAGATAAAAAAAAAATGTAAAAAATACAATTTAAAAAACATTACTTAAAGCAACAACTGAAATATTCTGGTTGATTTTGGTTTTATATTTCCACATTATGCTGTAAAAAATGTATCCCGTTTATCTTCAAAGAAGGATACAGGTGTTGTTCCCAGTCTAAAATGTAATCTAACTTCAATATATTAGGTTTAATCTCATAAAGTCAACAATGCAATACATGAAAGGCTGTGTGTAAATGCTCTCATTCAAAAATAACACCACATCTGGCTCTCTGTTGTTAGCTAATGCACTGAAACCACTCAGTGAGCAATTAAACACTTCTCGAACGCAGCCTAATGCACACACTGCCTCTCATACTAAAAATATCTAAATCACCCTGGCCTGACTTTATGAGGATAGCCCCGTCTCTTAGAAATGTAACTCTCATGATAAACTATGCAGATGGAGAGCACAGGAGAACACAAACACACCGATAAAGCGAGAGTGAAAGGGGAGCAATGGAGAGACAATACTTTACCCTTTTCAGCAGACTAATCCAAACCCTCCTCTCATGATTCAGAAATCCACCGTCTGAATTATTCATCCTCAACTCTCTGCATTAAGCCACTGCTGTGTTGGCCTACTCACACCATCACTTCAACATTAACAATCTAGACACACTCTCTGCCAGATAGCACATTAACCAAGCAAATAGCAACCATAAATACAAAGTTATGTTTTATGTTTCCTCCCTTTCATCTCGCACCAATCAACACAATAATGGAGGATTGTGGCAAGTTTGTGAAGTCTCCTTCTCTCTAAGAGCTTCCTCTGTGTACTTCTTACCCACATGGCAGACCCTCTGACTCCTCGGACCCAGTGAAGGCAGACAGGGAAACAATCTTCATCTTTGAAAAGTCAAGAGCAAAAGAAGGCGCACAGGAAGAGAGCAGATCAACCTTGAGCCAAGCTATTGAAGGGAGGATGAAAAAGAGGCAGGTTGTTGAGCTGAAAAAAGGCCACTCCTGCTGCCCTCACTAAGCTGTGACCTCATCGTGTTCTGAACTACGAATAAGGATGCAACTCACACAATTACACACACACACACACACACACACACACACACACACACACACACACACACACACACACACACACACACACCAACCACCTTCCTGTTTGTCAGTGCTGGTGGTAAACTTTCCACTGACATCTCCACTCAAAGGACCAAATAGGATGTTTTCATGCAGTTTGACATTAAGAAATAAAGTACACATGCATTGAATTAAAATAGTATTTAAGGAATGTCACCAAACAATGGAGAGTAGAAATATTATGCTTGGGTGACGAGGGAGTGATACATGTTGTGACTGAAAAATGAATAGCCGCCAACAAAGGTTTAAATAGACAGCTAATTATTACGTTTTAAAATATCACTTTATAACATGTTTACACCAGCACTGCACATCTACTTTTTTTTTGTGAACCACTTTGATTTGCTTGTGTTGAAAGGTGCTGTATAAATAAATGTGCCTTGCCTTAATGTAACTGGGTATTATATTTTCATCAGAAGTCAGCCATTTTCAATGTTGAAGAACATTAAACAATTAATAACAACAAAATAAAAGCTTTCAGTTGTACGACAGCTGCATATTTAATTCTGGATTAAACTAGAGCACAAGAATAAAAAATGCTTCTGCCGAGCTTCCTGATAAATTTAGATCTTGCACGTCTTTTGAGTGTCATCCTCACTCCCCCTTCCTGTGAAGAAAGCTGCCTCTTGTGGGTCAATATCTGCCTAATACGCTGCTGGTTTGTAATTGTCCATCAGCCTCATCAAATGTGTGTCAATCAAACGTTACCGTGGCGGCCGTCTTGACAGCAGTCAGAGTGATAATTATGGAAAGTGATGGGAGATATCAAGGTTCCTTTCCATGAGAAGAGGACAACCACAATATCCTTCCTGTTCATTTTCAACTAAAGGTGTTACAATGTTTGATGAAGGGAAACAATATAGAGGTTAGAGGTATACGCTTAGTGCTATGTGTGTTTTAATAACCCTGACCTCATGGTTTTAACTGACACAAAAGACTTTAACTGGGGTGAGCTTGTTGAAAATATGACATCAATTAAATAATACACGTTGAGCCATTTAAAAAGCTAAACTGCACTTTTATTTAACATATAAAAACATGCAGCAGCAGTAAACACATAACAACACGCAGTCAAACAGGCTGCAAACACAATGGATGAATGTTCAGTTCAATGTCTCACTGACAGTTGTATTCAGCAGTAACCGGCGCACAGTGGCAGGTGACTGCATGGAGAAATGCTAATGGTGAGCTGACAGTAGTAACAGTGCTTGTAGCTAACTTGGCTACAAGTTGCATTTTCACGTTTGTATTTGTTTCCCCTTAAGGGTGTACATTTTTTTTTGTCAAAGAAATGCAAAAAGAAAAAGTAAAAATAAATAACTTTTTAAATTATCATATATTTATATATAAAGGCCTATATAATGATTTTTTTGTAAACAAATTATGCAATACATCATAATTATAATTAATTGTGAACTTGTTGAAGATCCTATTAATGAAACTACATTTCAATTTCAAAATGAATATTCAACATTCCTCTTTCTCATTGCAACAGTTCAAATACAGTAACCAAATGAACCAACATTGTGGAGTGCGAACAAACCCTGGCAAACATTTAAAACAAAATAAAGGGGCACCAACTTTAACAGACCGATCTCATTAATTGTAATACTTATACTAAGTATAAATATCAGGCACTGACAGGACATGTAGATGTTCTGAGTTCATATGCATCCCTGACTCAACAGCCCCCTTTTATACCAACGAATGCCAGCTACTGCAGCACATACAGAGGCATTCATCAGGAGGGGTTGCACTGAAATAAACACTAAATCGGTTTTTATTGAATGCAGATGACCTATTTTCATTGCAGCTAAAAAGATACATAACTGGCCTGCTGACTGGTCAGGTCTATACATAGAAATATGTAAATGAATGATATGCTGCATAAATATACAGCACATACTTTTGGCTGTAAAATGAAAAAGGCTTTTCTAACCTAACTGGTTGGGTCAGCATTCACAAAGTGGAAAAAGTGTGAACCAGAGAGCTGAAAGAAAGACGGCTACACCCACGCATTGTTTCGATCGAATGGTCTTCAGAAAGTGCCTACGGCGATGGAAGTTGAGCAACACAAGTTCATGTTCCGATTTTACTTTTGAGAAAGTTGTGAGGAAGGTATATGGTTTAAAATAACCTTAAAAGCTTGATGTCTTTTCCTTTTACGGCACGTGCAAATTCACATTCAGTGTGTCGTCTACAGTACACGGCTTAAGGCTAAAGATTTATTTTCGAAGCAACATGCCAGCAAGTTTCAGAGATTGCATTAATTTAAAAAGTAAAATAAAATATTTGGACAACATGTAAAAATAACTCACTTCACAACAGCATTTACATGAGATAAAATAATATACTTTAAAATTCAAACAAGGTGACTGTACAAAGCAATGTTTTGTTCTGTTTCAGTTGATTTGTCAGGGCCCCTGGTTTGGTTTGGAGGACACGTTACAGCCCAACAGCAGCAAAGGGTACGTCCTCATACTGTCCTCCGAAATGCACGGCTCTGAATCACCTAATAACTTAGTACACTGCTAAAAATGCAATCAATAACTGGGCTCATCCATCTCTTCGTCGCTCCAGTCGGGGGGTGCATCTGTTCCAAAGTATCGATCCCCAAAGTTTCCTACAACAGAGAGAACGTCAGCGTTAATTTAAACTGAAATATAATTGACATCAAGTATTGATAATGCGGGGAAAGACAGTAAATATAATGCAATAACAGCATATCTTCATTTCAACATTACTCACCAATGCCAGGTATGATGTGGAAGAGGTCGTTGACTTTCTTGTCGACAGCAGTGGTGATGATTTTGACCTGTGGGAATGCGTACGCCACCGAATGGACTCCCATCTCTGCCATTAGCAAGGACACGAGCAGGATCTTGTTCTCCTGAACGTCATGGTCCTGGGAATGAAAACACACACACGTGATTAAAGAATACATGAGGGAAGCGATTCATTGCAAGCAGCATAGACTTGTGACCAATCAGGCGCACCCACCAGGAGGACTCGCACAGCCATCATGGCAGCAGCTCCCGTGGACACAGTGCAGTCCATCAGGACCACGTGGTCTTCACTGATTTCTTTTGGTAGACGCAGGTAATGAAGCTGAAAATGTTTAACAGGAAGTGGATTAAAAGTACTATCCTGTAGCTACATCTTAATGTATGATATGAGCAAAAAGTAGGATGGAACAACAGGACCATGACTTTGCAAGAAAGTCATTGTAAAATATTGTTAAATCATTTTTTCATGATTTTTTTAAGTTTCCATATGTGAAAAAGGACAATGAAAGTAAATTAAAGTGAAGTTAATGCAAAATGTTTCACACAAATTGCATATTTCGAATCTGTACCTCTGGTTCTCCTGTGTCCTGGTTGGTTTGGATGAGGATTTTGCCGATGCGGACATCTTTGCACACCGCCCTCAGAGCGGGCTCCATGGTCTCCCCGGCGCGCAGGATGGACACGCCTGTGATCTAAAGAAAAACAAATGGAAAGTAAAATAATAATAATAATTTAAAACAGAGGTTAATTGCATCAAAACTCTTTTCAATGGTCCTTAAAATTAAAAAAAGGTCGTCAGGAAGTAAATGGAGTTCACTCACCCTCCTCCCGTCAAAAGTCCTGCCTTCATAATCCTCTCCCTGGGGGGTCTGCACTAAGTGGACCTGAGATAATATAAAAAATCATAACAGTGTGAGTACAATGCTGATCACAGCACTGTAGTGTTCTTTAGAAGTCAATCATTTCATGTGTGTTAAGCTGTATCTTATGGTTAAGGTATGGAAACTTTCTATTGTGGTGACTCAATACGTTTCCATCCGACTCTCTTTTCAGCAAATACAAGCACTTACTCTTTTTCCATTCAGCTCCCATTTGTGTTTCTCTTTCACCATTTCAAGGCCACACATTGTACTGTATGTGGCTCTGCTGCTTTGTCAGCTTCTTCCTACCCATTGGCAATATCAGCCTTTCTTTCTCCTGTCTCTATCCACGCCCAGATATCTAATGGTTCATAGTCAATAATCTCCTGCTTCATACAAAAGATTACAGCACCTTCATGCAGCACCGTGACATAATTAACAGTATAAATAGGTGTTGATCACCTGCGAGGGGAGGAAGGAGAGTGCTCGCTCAATCAGCAGACGCATCAGCCTCTTGGAGTAGAAGATGAACTCATCGCGGCTGGTTTCCTTGTTTCTAAATGTGGTCATGAACAAAAGAACGGTACAGGATTTATGATGACGGCAGCTTTCGTACACAACCGTTTTTTTCTCTCCTTTAATGGAAACAGATGTTGATTTCTTAGCTCATACCTGATGATGGTGTGCATGCCCTTAACCTGGGGTGTGCTGTCCAGAACACTGAGGGTCTGGGGGAGGGGTTGGGCCTGGTGTGCAGAAGCCAGTGCTGCTCTGTAACCACGGCAACAAATAGTAGAGCGGGGGTGGTGCGGGGTGAGAGCAGCGGAAAGAGGGAAGATGGACAGAAGCATGAATACAATGCACATAATTACAATGAAGTGTGCAGGTTTACACCCAAGCGTTCACACGCGTACTGTATGCACATTCAGAAAACAAACAAACCCACACCGACGTGTAAGTACATGCAGAAAACAAAGTATATCACAAAGAACTTCTGAGGAGTAGTTAGAGCAGAGATAATGGTATCGTGTAACCACTTTATAGGATGGCTTGGGGAAAAGGCAGAAGCACAAAACTGCAAAGCTCACAGTGCCTGAGTATTTCTGTGGGAAATTACAACAGCAGAGGCCGTGATAATGGAAAATAAATTAAAGCTGATCAGTTGTTAAATTAACATAATGTATATGGAAGGAAATGTCACTGTGTATAATGAATATATGCATGATGGACATTTTGCACAATAGGTCTCTACTATTGTAATAGTTCCCTCGGACTCCACACACTAACATTAGGTTTGAATATGTAGTTAGCTGGGTCTACCCTGGCTCTAGAGCAACACACTGTTACAAATCCTCAGTGATGCAGTCATGTTGACACTACAGTATCCACTATGTCACTGAGTACACACTAGCCAGATGCAAAGAAAAGAGAAATCATAGCGAATCTGCTCACATATCCCAGCGGAGTTTCCTCTATAGGGAGTTTTTTCGACGAAACACAACAATCACAACACGGGACATAAAGACAACAAAAAAAAAAACAGAAAGGAGGAAAAAATGAGAAGAGACAACATCAGGTGGATGGAGAGATGGAGGGATTATCACACGCAGTGAAGAGTGTGACAGCTTTACATTGTCAGATGTGCTTCCGACAGAGGTACTCTCCCATTTTAAGATAAATAATATCTCTGCATTTCATATATCAGGATGAAGTGGATGATTTAAGCAACGGGACATGCTTCGAAAGCTATTTACAGATTCTGTGGGAAAATAAATTTTTGATCAGATTTTGATATCTATAGACGTGCATCAATTGCTGCGTGGGAGGTGTCGTGCGGCTGTCACTCTTTCACCTTGTAGAACAGTAAAGGTTGGTATTTCAGCTCACAGGCCTTGGCACATCCTGTGTCTAAAGACAGGCAGCAAGCTCACTTCCTCTCTCTCTCTCTCTCTCTCTCTCTCTCTCTCTCTCTCTGTCTCAGATACTGTGGCCGACATTCAATGGAAAAACTCAGCNNCACGATAGTAAACACACAACATAGTAACAATCTACTCGAGGCTGTCTGGTTTTCTGCCCCTCTTCTTGCGCTCATTACTTTCGCCGTGCGCCCTGCTCATTTGTGCCGTGTGCCTCGTCTGTGCGGGCCACTAGTTATACCCAAAGAGCCTCCGTTGCATGATCCCCTTAGAGAAAAACCCATGCTTCTACATTGCGGTTGCCTCCCCCACTCTTCTTCCATAAGCGCGCCCTCCTGATAACACAAGATAATTCCCCTGTTTCTTCTTTGCCTCTCCATCTTATCGCCATCTCTCTCTCCTTCTCTGCTCACTCCTGCAACCATCTCTTATTTAACATCTTCCTTTCCCACTCCACTTTTCCCCTAC
>NW_011333013.1:252268-263085 GCF_000735185.1 Notothenia coriiceps
CTCTCCTCTCCCTGCCCCTCTAATTTATTTTCTGTGTGTGCTGTGTGTGAAATGCTAAATTAGAAGTCGGGTAAAAAGAGGGCCTTGGAGCGAGAGACATCAATAGCTTCCTTTTAATTCTGAGAACTCCCTCGCTCTCCCACTTCCTCTCTCTCTCTCTCTCTCTCTCTCTCTCTCTCTCTCTCTCTCAGATACTGTGGCCGACATTCAATGGAAAAACTCAGCGCTTTGTAGAAGGGTATTGGAAACTTTCTGTGTGGCTGAGGTATGTGATAGTCAACAATAGATGCAGCAAGAGCTTCCTCTCTCTCTCTCTCTCTCTCTCTCTCTTCTGTTATAGTCTCTCTCTCCTATTCGTGCTGCCACTGAGAGGAGGGGTCAGTGACTTGACTCATTGGTGTATTTTTAGACACAGCAGGCAGGAAGAGTGTAAGTTGTCATTTCTCTAAAAAAAAGGTAGAGAGAAGAAAAACCAACTGCTTGACATGAAATGCTGGCTGCACCACACCACATCCAAACTTTTGATCTAAGTGTAATGTTGGCAGCGGTTTTAAAAGTAGTTATTATAGTAAGTCAGGGTGGACTACAATATTTTGGCATAGTCTCATGCTCTTGTGACTGATCTCCAATTAGTGGTATTTGCTGTAGAGTTCAGACAGCGCCACATGGTGAGGTGCCATGGCAGCCAGCAGATCAGTGGAAGCTAGAGGTTGGTTTAGCTGGCCTCTTTTCCTCTCTCCCCGTAAGAAGCTGGGGGAACGGGACATATGGTGAGGAGAGAACGATAGACAGGATAAAGGCCACTCTACCTGACGTTGAGCTCGCGCTGAGAGCCATGGGGGCAATGCGGGGAAGTGGGGGGGAGAGAGGGTGAGAAAGCAGTACATCAGCACGTGTGTTAATGTGTGTGTATGGTGGGGAGAAACAGAGCAAACTAACAAAGTGCTCCCCACGAGCTAAAATGGGCCTTTGGTGAAAGTTAGTGCAGGTTGTCAAACAAATCCAAAAGTCAAACAGCACACTCTGGATCAGGGTTGAAGGGATTATTCTGAAGGATGAACCATGGGGTTTCTATCAGGGCCGTGCAACTGATGACACCTCTTTGCTCATCAGGACTGAATTATTTCAGAACAAATATTTAAAATGTAATCATATTTTAATTGATATGAAAGCTTTTAACACTTATACATTTAAAGTAAAGTCTTGAAGTTAGTATGATATGGATGATTATCAACTGAAGATTAATAGTGTTAAAGCAAATGGTAAAAGTTAAATAGCTTATTTAACTGCACATGTATTTTTTTGTTTTTGTTAGTCAGCCGACTCCACACTTTTTCACCAATGATTTTCCATGACTTCTCCATGAACTTTACCTCATTTTCCATGACCAAAAACATTACTCTTTCTCAGCGTACCACTGAAAATGGTTTATTTTAACATGGAACAGGAAAATAAGGTCTGCATATGAAACATGTTGTGCCTATCTAAAACAAATCAAATCAAATAGTAGGCTTACTAGCTTCTAAAGCAACTAAAATCTCTCAGCAGCAAAATACTATACGATACAGTATTTATTGTCGTTATAGTATTACTATTTTGGCGATTAGATAAAATATAAATTATATTTGATGCAACTTTAGTTACATTTCCATGACTTTTCCAAAACTTTGGGAAAAATATTGTTTTCCATAACTTTTCCAGGGCCTGGAATTAGCATTTTGAATTTCCATGACTTTTCCAGGTTTTTAATGACCGTAAGAACCCTGTCATTAACGTTACTATGATGTGAATTCATTTTTAAAAGGCTTAAATTAAATTGATTGACCTTGAAGGACATCTTAACCAGTTGAATATGGAGAAGCAGAAAATGTAATCAATTACCAAAAGACATTAATTTTTTTTTTTCAGAAATGAACATTCAATCTTTTGGTTTCAGGTTCACTTTGTTTGTTTTACAATTAGGGCTGTAACTCGGGAATAATACAGTTCTAACTCATTTTAGACACAAATAAGTAAAAAATCGTGACTGGAGACTTAAAGTAAAACAAATAAGTAAATCCTGAAACAGACTAAAGGGACTACAATAACTGCTATCACAATACTTCAAAACATCTATATCTAACTTCACACTCACTAAACCAGACAGAAACATATTCATCACATTTATCCTGCCCTTTAATGTGTTAGTATGGTTCATCTTCTGTCCACCAGAGGGAGGGATGGAGCTTACAGACAGAGCTGATGGCTGGTTGATGCTACACACATCTGAGTGTGGAGCATCCCAACAGAAAGCAGAAATCAGAGAGGCTAAATGAATGCTATACTAACATGTCTAAAATCTAAAACACCATGTAGTGAGACCTCTCTTACCTCCTCCAGCTGACTGTGGACATGCTGCACAATCAAATCGATGGCCACCATGTTGCCACCGCCTGACGGGACGACAAAAACAAGATGGCATGATGTTAACTTAGAATCATAGGTCTACAAAAATATACAGTGTCTTATTCATTTAACAGCAGTAAAATGCAATGTTGATCAAATTCCTAACAAAATACAATTTTTCTTTATTCCCTGTCATTGTTATAGTAACCTGAGTTTTAATAGTGAACAGACTTTCACTCTTTTTCCCCATGGTGCAAAACAAATGGATATTAAGCAACCAGTCCTTCCAACTAATTTGACTGTAATTGGAATGTTTAGTTGAAATGAATTGTCATATACTTGTACTGTATTTGAGTTTATAGACCTGTACTTTGATCGAGACTATGAAATGTTTTTAGTTTTTGTTGATGGTTTTGTGTGAACCTGCCCAAGGACTGCAGATGGAAATAAGATCATCTTTCTCCTTTTGAGATTTATTTGTATGCATGGTCCTTGTTCAATGAAGACATCATAAGCTATAATATACCTGTATACATGTGTGTTTCAATATGTGTGTGTGGAGAATACACGTACCCCGTGGCACCACAATATCAGCCAGCCGCATGGTGGGTTCAATGTACTGCTCAAACGCTGGCTTTACAAACTTGTTGTACTGTTTGATGACGCCCTCGATGTCTCGGCCTCGGTCTGTGATGTCTCTCCTCAACCGACGCACCAGCCGGATGTCAGAGTCTGTGTCCACAAAGATCTTCATGTCCAGCAGCTGACAGGAGAACATGAAACGGAGAGGAAATGTGAACATGAAAACAAAATGAAAAAGAAAATAAATATACTCTTTCTGCTTATTTTTGTGTAAAACTCTAGGATTACGTGTGGTTCCTGTTGTGTCGAGATATTTGAAGTCATTGTGAATTGGAAAAGTTACCCGTGCTTTTTCTTGACAATCGGTTTGAAATGCTCCGGGAAAAAAATGTTTTGAAATATGCAACAATGCATCCTTGATGAAGAGAATTCAGCTATAGAAAAAAAAAAATGTCCTCAGTTTTGTTTTAACATAACATTGGAGCTTCAAGTATGTGGTGACTTTTATTCATTCTCTGTAAGTTATTCAGTTTTTGTTTTGTATCACCTTCCCACAGATGTGTTTCACTTACTTGTCTAAAAGCAAGAATAAGGGAGCAGTGTTTTTAGTGATTTAAAAAGCAATCCTATTCACATTCATATATACAGCACAGCATGAAATTGAACAGGTGGCAAAATGGCAATTCGTTTTTTAAAGAATGACTATAACTATTTATAGTAGTTGAATGCTTAACATCTGCTGATGTCAAAAGACAGCTTTTTAACAGCAGTTGAAAAACATGTCAATCAAATCAAATCCAAATAAATCAACTTGGAAGTAATAGATAAGGATAAAAGCTTATTAAATAAACAACATTTTACGGTGGAACAATGAACTTGTCAGTGCTCTCTGGTGGAGAAAGTTTGCCCCTTCAAAATATCTTTGGCACTTATTAACCGATGAATATGCAGATATCAGTAATATAAGATACAATCCCGTGTTTTTATATATAAATTGTGTATTTTACATTTGAAAAAGTTGATGAGCTTGTTTTTGCATAAACATCGCTGGTTTATGTGACAGCAGTAAAAAGTGACCTCCCATATTATGCAAATAACAACATGTTTGACAGAAGCACGCATCAGAATGAACCTGACACCAGCTCTTTACGATGACTAGTTAAACAAGTTAGAGGAGATTAACCTTGCCCTACCTGCAAGAGCTTTTTATCGGCGAAGGCCATGATTCCCTCGAAGATGATAACACTGGCTCCATACACAGTTTTCTGCGGAGGACACACATGCAGGTGTTATTAGAGTAGAACAGACATACAGTGCATGGTCATACAGAAAGCACATGTCTATTAGGACTGCTCAATCAATCGTATTTTAAATCGCAATTACGATTATGGCTTGCAACGATTCCGAAAACAGGGTAATCTAAATAAAACGATTATCTTTTTATTATTACTTTTTTTTTTTTTTTTTTAATTGGTTTTTCAGTTGAATTATACTTAAAGTTCAGGGTAATCAACTGTTCAAAACATACTGTTAAAAAGAAATTCTCCAATAAATTGATGTTTTCAAAGTAAATGGATAATCGTTTTTAATAATCATGATATCAATTATTGACCCAAATAATCGAGGTTATGATTTTTGCTAGGGATGTCCCGATCACCTTTTTTTGCTCCCGATCCGATTCCGATCATTTGATTTTGACAATTTGCCGATACCGATTTTTCCCGATCCGATCTTTATGCAATGCATTAACGAGAAAAAAAGCATTCAAGTTGTCCCTTAAAGGTTATTTTTTTATTTAAATTGGATATTCTATCCAACATGGATATAGCTTCTTTCTTTNGATAACCCTGAAGGAGCTGGTAAGCTCCACAGCAGAGAGAGGAGAATCTGTTCATAGGACCACAGTAAGCCGTACACTCCACAGAGCTGGGCTTTATGGAAGAGTCGCAAAAAAAATAAGAAAACATGTTTGGAGTTCGCCAAAAGGCATGTGGAAGATTCCCCAAACATGTGGAAGAAGGTCCTGTGGTCGGATGAGACTAAAATTGAACTTTTTGGCCATCAAAGCAAACGCTACGTCAGACGCAAACCCAACACCTCTGATCACCCTCAGAACACCACCCCCACAGTGAAGACTGGTGGTGGCAGCATCATGTTGTGGGGATGTTTTTCATCGCTGGCAAGCTGGTCAAAATAGAAGGAGTGATGGATGGAGCTAAATGCAGGGAAATAGTTGAGGAAACTGTGTTTCAGTCTGCCAGAGATTTGAGGCTTGGGCGGAGGTTCACCTTCCAGCAGGACAATGACCCAAAGCATACTGCTAAAGCAACGCTACAGTGGTTTAAGGGGAAACATTTAAACGTTTTGGAGTGGCCTAGTCAAAGCCCAGACCTTAATCCAATCGAAAATCTGTGGTATGACCTAAAGATGGCTGTACACGAGCGAAACCCATCTAACCTAAAGGAGCTGGAGCAGTTTTGCCAAGAAGAATGGAAACAAATCCCAGTGGAAAGATGTGCCAAGCTTATACTGTAGACACATACCCCAAGAAACTTGCAGCTGTTATTGCTGCAAAAGGTGGCTCTCCAAAGTATTGACTTTGGGGGGGTGAATAGTTATGCACGCTCATGTTTTCTCTTTTTCATTATTATTTCTTGCTTGTTTCACAATAAGAAATATGTTTTGCATCTTCAAAGTTGTAGGCATATTGTGTATATCAAATAATACAAATTCTCCAAAAATCTAATTAAATGAAATGTTTTAAAGCAATGAAACAAGAAAAATGCCAAGGGGGGGTGAATACTTTTGCAAGGCACTGTAGTTTACACCAGCTTATGCAAAAACACTTGGACACAGATTACTGTTAAAGAGCTGTTGAAGTTAGGAGACCTAAATTTAGGAGAACATCATGCGCCACTGTGACGTCTGTACCGTGTGTGTGTGTGTGTGTGTGTGTGTGTGTGTGTGTGTGTGTGTGTGTGTGTGTGTGTGTGTGTGTGTGTGTGTGTGTGTGTGTGTGTGTGTGTGTGTGTGTGTGTGTGTGTGTGTGTGTGTGTGTGTGTGTGTGTGTGTGTGTGCGTGCGTGTGTGTGTGAGCGCCCTAGGGTAGTCTATCATTAAAACCACAACATGGTATTTGGCAGTTTCAAAACAGCAACGCCCCCTTCTTCTCAAGTGAACTGAATACATTCTAAAAATGATAAACTGGTGTTACCGTGGGGCATTTGAACCAACATGAAGAAAACGTAACAGAAGATTAGGAAATGTTTTTTTGGACAGGCTAAATGTTTGGGATGGTGACCTCTGGGAATACTGTGGTCGAACCGGCCCCTTGCTGAGGACTACAGTATCATTAGCTGAGGGTAAATCCCTCCTACTCCGCACAGCTTGTCAGATGGTGGCAGGATTACATAACCGGATACCGGAGGAGGAATACAGGGGCAAGAAAAATGGCTCTTGCTTGCTTGCCCTCCGTAAACCTTTTTCTCTCTCCCACTTTGCCCATCACTGCGCTTTTCTTTTGACTCATCTGCCTTTTTAAATGTAGTCCTTTCCGTCTCTTTTCTCTTCATTCACTCCTCTTATCCTAAATCCCCCTCTTGGATCCAAAGGCACTCGTATTATCTCTTTCACTCTGCGTTCTTCACTTAGTCTCACTCTCTCCCTTCCTTCAGGGCACTGCGTAGTAAGCAGCCAGATCAGTCATAGATACAACTTAATAAAAAAAAAGTAGAAGTGGTTTAGTATAGTCCTGAAGTTTTTATCTCTAGAATCTGAAAGCATTTGGACTGATGTCAAGATATGAAAAGATATATCAGAATCCAGGCCAGCTATATTCTAAATAATAGACACTCTTAACCTAACAAAACCACCCTCCTAAGAAAGTGTGTGGCAGATAAATGGACACACAACATATAGTTTAAAACGCACCTTGTAGAAAGAGTCCATTGAGAGTAAGACAACCCATGGCACATCTAGAGCTTCAATTATTTTCCTGGCTACGGTTGTCTTTCCTGAAGCGCTGCCGCCACACAGACCTGTGACAAAACATTAAAGACATCAGATATTATTTGCATACAAGTTTAACTGCAAAATGTATTAAAAAATACCTTTGCTAGGTTGGGATATAACTCACTAGCGCAAGCTTGACAGGGCAAATTAAGTTAATTTTGAAGTGGTTTCAGGCTATTATTTGAATGTAGTGAGACAGGCAGAGACACATACCAGGGATCTTACCAAGGTGTAACAGTAAGGGACTCAATTCTAAGCACTAAGACTACTTACACTAAGCACATGATCTAGTGTAGGGCTGCTTTTCCTTCCGTTTTTAAAACCCACTCGAAAAATATATGTATTGGCATTATGTGTCAGTATGCATTTTTCTCTATGACAATGCAACTTACTAGAGTACTGCAAGTCCTCTAAATGATACAAAGATATGCAAGATAAGAAACCATTACTGCTGTTACATTGTGGCGTGTAACTCTTTGTGTCTTACCAATGACGAAGGCCTCTTTGGACTGTGCTCCATGCTCGTTGTACCAGGGGGGGCGGCCGGCGGTGTAGATGGTTCTTTTGGAGGTGCGTAGGAGAGGGGGCTCAGACTTGCACTGGCTGGTGGTCCGTTTCCTTGGCGAAAGGCCTGTGGTTACCACGGGGAGAAGCCGGTCCAGTGATCCCTCACCACCTCCACTGCAAAGCAACAAAAAACAAAACAAAGTATACAATTACCTTTCTGTCCTCTTGTTTTTTTATTGTATGGAACTGAACACATTAATGACTAAGCATACAACTCTATACATCTTGAGAACTACTAATTATTGACCTTTTATTTGCCCAGACGTGAACTAAATCCCCATAAATATAAACACTTGTATTTGATCAAATGCTATATAACACAAGGGCTTTGGCTTGACAGCAGGATGGGGGTTGTCATTTAACTTAGTAAACCATTTGATTGACAGCACAACCACTGCTGATGAGTGTCCCATTGGACAGTGGTGATAGTTGGTGTTAAACAGCCAATAAGGCATGGCAAGAACAACATAACTATCACGATGAAAATGTAATCTACAGGAGAAATAATCCTTTAATAAAAGTGATCAAACAAACACACAGACACTCTGTCAATTCGTGTTTGCAACTGTGGGATAGAAAAGCAGAAAGACAAAAGTGACCCTGTTAACTGACAATTAACGTCCCTGAGTTAGAGGTATTGCGTCCTCTCGTGGGTTAATGTTCAAACATCTTTAAAAGGTGAGCTTTGTCCCATACTGTGTCCACTGACTGCCGCATCAAAGTACACTAAGGTTAACTGGGTTGAAGAACATGACTACTGTCCTCCAGTATTTGTAACACACTAAGGGTGTAACCAGTAACACTACAGTGTTTTGACAGAAAGCAAAGCTAAAAAAGGCCCTCATAAAGAAAGTAAAAGAAGCACATTCAAAACAGGCATAAGCCTCCAATGGGAGCCGGGTACAGAGCGAATTTGCATGTTTGACTATTCAAACTTAACAGGTTGGGCATCATGTCTTCTGTGCAACACAATACCAGTATATTTCCACAAAGAAGATGCATGTACCTTTGTTTCTATTATTTTAACAGCATCAAATGGCTTTTGCACTCTCGTAACAGTATCTGGCTAACTTATTGTTCCACATAGAGAACAATAGTGTTTATTGTGGGACATGACTCAAAGATCGTTTATTGTCCTTCTGCAGATCATGGTTTCACAACATTGAGTTGTAGCTCCAAGTCCATTCATGCTGCACAAGAAAAACTAAACAATTAAAAAAACTAAGAAGAGCATAACAGAAACAGCAGAGCATTCCTGTGGTGCTGAAAAACATCCAGCTAATGGTTGTGACTCATTCAAATGCAGGGCAGAGAACAACAATATAAATAACTCATCTATTGTTGACAAACCCGTCTAGATTATTATTAGTTTGACGAGGTCTGTGGTCTCTGTGGTGCATTAGCTGGCGTACACAAAATACTTGGACATCAACAGTGTTGCAATCACTTTTATAACACTCATGTCATAAATAGTAAATAGCCGAAAGGATTTGTGGCGATCAAGCATCACCACAAACTCAAGTTATGTAAATAAAAGCATTCTCAAAGACCCTTTGAGGAACTTTATGAATCAACCTACCATAACAACTAGTGAAGGCTGGCCAGGCACAATGCCTCGGACCCTTACCATGCCTCCAACAGGGAGTCACTTTATTGTGCCCCAGTCAATCCTGAGATAACAACTTAGTTTATGATAATGTCTTTAATAATGTCTTCAGTGATTGTAATAGTATGTGAAATGTCTGTTTTATTGTTTCTTGTCATGTGTCCTTGATGATGTTGCAAATAAAGCTGCTGAGATTCAAGAAACATTTCAGACTTGATTTGACAACTTTGAAGCAACTTTATAGCATTGATCTGTTTGCAGTTCATACATGTACTTATTATTACAATAAGCAGTATTTATTCCACTGCACAATCATTCATTTAACATTTAATATTTGCTTATCTTTTTATTTTAAATGGATATAAACCTCTGCATTTACTTGCACGTTGGTCTTTCAACATTTAGATTATTGTATTTTATTTGTATATAGTTTACTTCTGCATTTACTTGCAAATAGTCTTGCACTATTTTATTTCTGTATTGTTTTATGTCTTGTAAATATTTCTGAGCCTGGGACACAACGCTTTGAAACTTCAATCTTGACAAAAAAGTATTATTGCATAGCATATACGTTTCTTTGAGTGACAGTTTCTAGCAACACAAAGCAGTATTCAAGTCCTCCAAACTGTAAGGGTTGTAAACAGCTTGATACCCTAACTTGATAAAAGCTGTGTCAGAAAGCATTCCTAGATGTACATTTATTTATCAGTCACCTTTCAACCTCCAACTCTTTGTGCACATACACATCTCCAGTTGGAGTGTCACAAGTCAGACGAAAAGCAAACGAGAGAGACCAAAGATCGCTCAAATCGGACCAGGGTCACCTGAGCTTTGATGGAGCCGGGGAGTGGGCTACAGTATCGATCATGTACGACTGAGAGAACACATAGATCATCGAGCACAGCACACTCCACCTGAGTTATCAGTTAAAGCCAAACCCGGGTGCCATAAAAGAGAAGTTGGATGTGCTGAATCATTCCCTTGTGTAGGAAGTACAGTGACATTACTCAATGCTTAGTGAAATGCTTCTTTGTGAAAAAACAGGGTGTCAAGAGGTCTGATCTTTTCAACTAAGAATTTTAGCAAAGGTCAAGCCTTTCCTTTCTTTTAATGACTTTGAGAGAGTAATACATTGTTTTATATCCACTAAACTGGATTGCTGCAATGCTCTGTACATCGGAGTAAGCCAGGCTTCCCTGTCTCGCCTACAGCTGGTCCAGAATGCTGCTGCACGCCTCCTTACAAGGACAGGCAGGCGTGAACATATTACGCCTGTACTCGCCTCTTTACATTGGTTACCAGTCAATTATAGAATACAATTTAAAATGTTATTGTTTGCATACAAAGCCCTAAATGGTTTAGCCCCACCGTACCTGGCAGATCCTTTAAAACCATACACACCCACACGGTCACTGAGGTCTGCTGACAGACTCCTTCTGGTCGTCCCTAAATCGAGGTTGAAGCAGCGAGGAGACGGAGACTTTGCAGCTCCAAAATTATGGAACAAATTGCCCCTCCAGGTTAGACTTGCTCCAACTCTGCCTGTTTTAAAATCTTAAAAACCCACTTCTTTTCCCTTGCATTTACAGGCCAGGTGACACTTGTGCTTTTAAATGTTGGTTTTTATCTTACTAGTGTTTTCTACTGTTTTTACGTCAGTTTTTCAG
>NW_011333013.1:263125-301728 GCF_000735185.1 Notothenia coriiceps
GAAGGCTCGATGATCAGCTTCACAGCATATAGGTGTAAGCAGGGTTTAAAGTGCTATTTTTTTTACAAGTGGAGGGTTGGACCTCTTCTGGGGGGGTCCTCACCTCCTCTGGGGGGGGTCCGAGGGCAAGCTCCCCCGGGAAGATTTGTTTTTAAATATTGAAGTTAAAAGCATCAATCTGGTGCACTTTGAGAGCAAAATTAAGAGATATGGATACATCTTTCAACACCCATATGAAACAGAACTGTAAACAGATTTTCTTTTTCTATATGGATATTTTACAAATCACTCCCCTGTGACTGTGTAATGTAAGGTAGCTTCGATGGAGCTATTTCAGGGTCATAAGTTTTGATCATTCAAAAAAATGCAATTTATTTGAAAGTTCAAGTTTTTATCCTCAACTTTGAAAAATACTATGATGTATTCAAAATAAAAATAAGTATTTGAAATCATTTTTCAGGTTGAATATTATTTTGATTCAGTTCAGCAATTTTTTTTGAATAAAATATTTATTTTCAGATTTCACTTTTATAGGCCCTACATATTTTTGATATTTGAATCTTTATTTTTTTTCAGTTGCAGATTTTTTGTTTTCAGATTCAAAACAATTATTTTTTCAGTTTCAAATCTTGTTTTTTCAGGTTTCACATTGCTTTTCACCTTCAGATCGTTTTTCACTTTCAGACCTTTTTTTTCGCTTTCAGACTTTTGGCCCTGATGTTGCGTGGGGGGCGGGGCTTAGCAAAGAGTAGTTTGGCATCCTGAGTGGCAGGTCTCCCTCTGTCATGTTGCCTTCAAGGATGTTAGGTAGCGCGAGAAATATAACTCAATACTTTCTATACACAATAATCCCGTGATTGGTGGTAAACTGATACCAGCGTGAAAGTTCCTTTAAGCAAGCTGTTGAGCATCGTAATTGGCAACAATCAAGGTATAAGAGCAATAAACTGCTAGAATGTGAAATTACGTATCCGCAATCAAGCATTGTCCTTCCCCACTTCCACGTAGCTCCATGAACGCAGCATAGTATTGGCTTGGTTTTTGCGATCAGAATCAGATTACCTTTATTAATCCCAGAGGGGATACATTTACATTGTTACAGCAGAGAAGAGCAAAATATAGTTTAATGCTACCTAAAGCATGCATGCAAAAATAAACTATATATTTTAAAGTTACACATTTTACATAATACACACCCTGTAACAGTTCTGCGGATTTAGCAGCACAGTTTTTAACGGCATATATATATTGCACATATTGCAAATATTGCACATAGTTGGTATTTATCAACAAGAGGTGTTATAGTCTGAGTTGTTTTGTGCGGGGTCTAGAGGCTGTGCTCGTTGTATAGTCTGACCGCTGCAGGAAGGAAGGACCTGCGGTATCTCTCCGTGAGACAGCGGGGGATGGCGTCAGGTCCACCAGAACAACCTGCTGGCTCGTTGCGGATACGTAATTTCACATTCTAGCACAGTTTATTGCGCTTATACCTTGATTGTTGCTAACTACGATGCTCAACAGCTCGCTTAACGGAACTTTGACGCTGGTATCAGTTTTATTTTCCACCTATCACGGGAGTATCGTGTATAGAAAGTATTGAGTTATATTTCTCGCGCTACCTAACAAAGGCAAGGCTCCTAATGAAGGCAACATGACAGAGGGAGGCCTGTCACTCAGGATGCCAAACTACTCTTTGCTAAGCCCCGCCCCCCCAAGCAACATAAGGGTCAAAAGTTTGAAAGCGAAAAAAAAAGATCTGAAAGCGAAAAACGATCTGAAGGTAAAAAGCAATGTGAAACCTGAAAAAACAAGATTTGAAACCGACAAAATAATTGTTTTGAATCTGAAAACGATAAAAAATGTAACTGAAAAAAATAAGGATTAAAATATCAAAATATGTATAAAAGTGAAATCTGAAAATAAATATTTTATTTAAAAAAATTGCTGAACTGAATCAAAATAATATTCAACCTGAAAAATGATTTCAAATACTTATTTTCATTTTGAATACATCATTGTATTTTTCAGAGTTCAGGATAAAAACTTGAACTTTCAAATAAATTGTATTTTTTTGAATGATCAAAACTTATGACCCTGAAATAGCTCCATAAGCTTCTAGCTTCATGTCGAACACTGACAGCACGTCAACATTTGGAGAGGATTTTTTTGAAATCACCAGGTAACGCTAAAAAATATAACACTTATATTGTATGACAAAGTGTTAATTTAATATCTCTGGCTAGCTATAGATACTTGCTAACGGTTTAGCTTTTTCGATTCAAAGTAACGTCAACAACGTAGCTGTAATTTATGCTTTGCTTACATGTTCGCATAACTTGGAAGTTTACTGACATTTACATACCTTGTTTACCTGGCTCAAGTGGTGGCTCTGGGGTTGTTGTGTGAGCCACCACTTGAGAATTGTCGTCTTTTTTAAGAATTTTTTTTCTTATGTCCATCTTCAAAAACTCCGAGTCCGACTGACAGTTTAAACATTGTCACAGGATGTTGCATTCACTGAACACGGGAAATTACTTTCCTGCCGTCCTCTCTAGTGTCATGATGAGGTTCCGGTAAAGCACGGTTAATGTATTATACTATTGAGGGAGAATTGTCCGGGGCTAAAGAAAAAACATCCGGGGCTTGCCAGGCGACGCGCCTGATACAGACTGTTATCATTGTGCTCTATTTTACAAAATACATGGGCATATTGTATTCACTTTTGTGTGATTCAGTGCTGCTTATCATAAATTATTATCATAAACATAAAAAATATATTTCTATGACTTCACACTTTTATGAAATTGTGAAATAACTCAAACCTTTAAACACCTGTTGGCCTGACTATGATCTTTATTATTAAATTATGTGTAATTTAATTTTCCTTTTAGCACATTGGTCTTATACAGGGTGTTCATGACACCTAAGGCGAGAATACATTCCTGTTTGATAAAGAAAGATATCTAAAAATACACAATAAAGTCATATCTTACATAGCATTAGTATTAAAAAAAACATTACATTTTTTCCAATATTGATGATAGTCCAACTGTTACTGATGCGTTCTTGGCAATCATGTCTGCTACTTAACCTACCTTGCTCTGCATGACTTATCTATAACCGCAAACTAGTTAGCTACAGCTAATTACATTATTTTAGGTTTTTTTCATGTACTGTACCAAATAAAAAGGCAGGTTTATTCATGGCACTTTAGGTTGCCCTTAAGTGGTTGATTTCTCAAAATTATCACTGTGAGAAATTAAGGTAAACTAAAACAACTAGTTAAATGTTGACAGCTCAATTTAAATACAAGTTGACACAGTTTACACACAATTTAGTCAACAAACCTTTATTAATCAGTCGAGGGATATTAATGCACAGGTAATACAACAAGTTTGGGAGAAAAATGTTCAGACTCAAAGGAGGTGTTGATGCCTCCTATGTTAGGATCTATACAGCTCAATTTCAGATATGGAAATCTTTAATACATCATTAGTCTCATTTCACTTGTTACCTTTATATCATAACCATTTATAAGCTACAACATCTCTTAAAACTCTCAACAGTTTTGTCACAATGGCCCTGACAACAAGCGCAGATGCCTTTTCCTGCTTTTGAAGAAGGTTGTATTGTATAGAAACACACCAGAGTGGTCAAAATAAAAGGGTAAAATTCTCAGGCTTTCTAATGGGATGTCTAGGGATTAACCTTGGTTTTGAAATAACATTGCTGACAAAGGGAAGACACTTGAGCCTGCTGTTTTCCCAGGTACAAAAGTCACACCACACACAGTCAGGGTAACTAGAAAGCTCCAACAACACTCCTATTTCAAGCCTATTTCATGGTATAGTAAGTGCACTAAATACAGAAACAAACACACATACATATGCCTTGTTGTCCCATATTGAATAGATAACAAGTAATAAAGGACTCGCTCAATGTGTTTGTCAATGTGCACTGAAAAAGATCAATTTATGTGCATCATCAAAATGGATCAAATAACAGTGTATGCCGACACATGGGCTTACAATGTTCTTTGTGGTCTACAAATCTTTTCACCCTTTTGTTTGAGAGTTAATAATATTTAAAAAGCAAAGAAATAAAAGTAGGGGAAGTGAAAAAGCCATACATTTTTGAGAAGACACATCAATATCAAAATATCAGCAAGCCAACAAAACCAGCTAAATATGGTGTATTGCTGTACTATCTAAAGATGTTGCAGTTAGCTTACACTGCGGGATAGATATGTGTTTTCCACATCATAGGAAGACAGATAGTAAAGGGTGAGATAAAATATAAAATACCCACTGTTAAAAGCAGTGCCTAACTATCATATTGCAACACCAAAGCTTGTCAGGTAAACACAGTCAATGTGACGTCATTAATGACACGAGTAACAAGCAGCTGATGAACTGATTCTGTGCCACAGCATTAAACTCAACAAAAAGTGTTACCATTTCCGACATCCAGTCTTTACAAAGGTGCTAACTGTTTTGTACAAATACACACACGCTCACACACACACACACACGCTCACACACAAGGTCAGGATAACTCATATCGAAAAAAGGTCCAAAGACCCATCAGTGCTTGTCTAACTTATCCTCTCCGTCTGCTGAACCTGGATAGAAGATAAAGGTCCATCCCATTACCAGAGACGGACACATGCATAATCATCCCCACCCGAACAAAACTCCATCAGCTGATTAATCGAGGAGGAATTCAGCTCCTATCTTTGCTTTACGATATAAAAGGTCACGGCGTAGGGATGACACCACCTGGGACACATTTATTTCAAATTCAATGTTTCTTGAAAATGTTCTGCTGACATCAGTCGTCCATTTAAATGATGACATTGACATTTGTTGGTGCAACATTCTGATGACTTGCCAGTGAGGAGAGAGTGGCAGGATGGATGAGTGGACTTAGTGAGTTTAGGTCCTTAAGGTAGAGTGGCAAGTAAAGCACCCTTGTTATCTTACCAGAATATCCCCACATCACAACTGTATCCAAAGCTATCAGATTGCTATATGGGTTATACACACAAGAGAATATAAAATAGATTTACAATCTGTCTTTTTTTTTAACAAGCATTATTTGTATGGACACAAACTCCAAATATAAATCACATATATATGGAGTTTTAATTTGTTCAAATCTTTAATAAAACTGTGGATTCAAGTATTACCGGTAACTTTAGAGATGTTACAGTGAACATATTCTTTGATTGCACACATTTTGTATTTCATAATTCTTATTGTTTTAATCTTAAACTAAACTAACTTTAATCGGTAAAGCAGCCATGACCTGTTATGGCTTTGTGTTGTGAGTTATAATTATACGTTTGTGTTAGATTACAGATTCTATCTAGAAAGAGTTAACCATGCTGCTTATTACCCATGTAAAGACAAATGTAGTTTTCTGTAGCTTTTTCATCAGAGTTAAATATCCCCGCTCCTGTGCCTGAGAGCCACTAGGTTAAGGTTGAATACTCCTGGAGTGCAAAAATACAAGACGGGAGCGAGAGGGGTTTAAGGGGTTAAAGTGCAAGGCAATAACTTTGAGCATCCAGGAACTAATTCATATACATCATTAAAAGTGAATCTTCATTCGCAAATTTTCTGTTTAATAAAAGATTATTTCCCTCAACCTCTATAAAAGATATTTGTATTCTCTCCTCAGCTCTTTGATTCAAGCTAAAGCAGTAGCCAAAATATGGCCTCCTTTAAAATGGTGTCACATCATTTGATTGTGCTGCAATGGTGCAACAAGCTTCACACAAAGTTCCTCCCTCTGTCCATCATTAAGCTTTGCCAGTCCTATTTTAGACATATGCTTCAAGTTTTTTTTTGTTTAAAATCGATTAAACAATGCCATATTAATTATTAACATATACGTTTCTAATGGAAAATCTCAAACAATCACTTTTTTGGGTTATTCTGCTAATTAATTTCAGTGTAAAAGAAGTATAGAAATAATCACCTAATTATGGTCGTCTAAGCAGATACCTTTCACCATAATGTTCTAAAATCAGATGAAACAAAAAGTAAATATCACTGAAGTAAAATGATAAACAACTGACCAATATTTTAGCTTATGAGACATTTGCTTACTTGAATAATAAAAAGTAAAAAAACGAAGAAACAAGAAAGGAAAAAACAAATGTAAAAGCAACATTGCACTACAGCACACACTGCAAAAGATTCTGACTGCTCATGATCTACTTGGACGTGTCAGGCTTTAGAATGACAGATGGCATCATTGCTTTGAGTATATAGATATATAGATATAGATATTGTTTATGTACACAGTACAGTATATCTGTGGAAAAAATGTGAAAACACTAGCTATCATTAAATGACTTCACCATGCTAATAGAATATCCTTTTTAAAACCTCTCAAACACAACATTGATATTGTAGAGAGAATGACTCTGCCTCTGTTTGGAATACTACCTCTGTTTAGAAAATGCTAACCATGTAGTAGTCAGGATTTTATCTTGAAATACTACTGACACCCCTGCTGTGAGTACAGAAACTGAAATATGTGTATTCAAAAGGAGACAAAAGTGGAATGGAGAATTAAAACCCCGCTGTTACATGAGCATTGTTTATAACAGTAGACACATTTACGCTGGGATTTCAAAAAGTCTGTCCTAAATGTTTGACTTCCTAAGGGTTGATTTTACTTTCTTCTCAGTGCCAAGTCCTTGTGGAGTTAGAAAGGTCTCTTAGCTTCCTGGCACAACATTTACAGCGAGACTCCTCTCTGGCTCCTGGGGGGACAAAAGCAGAGCTACTCTGACAATAACAGCCTTTACGGTTTGCTTCGTCTGGCGCTGGAGGGGAGGGGCTGTCTGTTTTGGCCTGGGGCAGCACTGTCCGAGGGGTCGGGGAGCGGGGAGGGGGACTGTGAAGGGGTCACAGCAGGGGTTGAGTTTTGAGAAATAGTAGGAGCTTCAGTAATTGTTTGGAGAAGTGCAACCACGGGGGGGCGCTCTTTGGGCTTGCGGCCCCTCTTCTTACCAGCCGTGGCACCGTTCCTCACCTCAGCCTTGACCCCATTGTCCTCTGGCGCTTTACTCTTGGTAGTAGAGACCACCTGACTGACTGCTGCACGAAACCAGTTCTAAAGCCATAAGCACACTGTCAGAAGCATGTGTATAACTGTGTAACATTTATACTGTAGTGAGTGGTGCCGCAAAACATGTCTCTAGACAGTAATATGAGCGTCTGTTGCTATTTTGTATCAACAAAATATATTTATCTATCAGAAAATACTTGATCAGTTTTAGGTTTTATTGAGGTTTTCTCAATATCGCTATATAAACTTGTCCATACAAGTTTAGAACCTGTTTTCACATGATATGCATACAGTAACACCTTCTTCACAATATATAAATACCAACCTCGTGACTCTCTTCCCTGTACGTTAACAGACATGAAAGTTCTGCCTATAAGAGAGTACTTTAAGTAATACTATATAATATATAAGTCTGTGAAGTATACACTGAGAAGGACCCACCTGTGAGTGTGTCTTGCTGATATGGTACTTCACACCACTCTCTGAGCTAAACTCCTTCTGACAGATCAGACACGTGTACTTTCCCAGTTCTCCACCTCCCTGCAATACAAAAACAATAGAGCAATAAAAAAAAGCAACGTCCGTAACCTCCTTTAAAATATTTTTAAAAAAACGTATGTTTACAACATGAACAATCTGATACAATTCTGGGGAAACTCTGTGTGTGTGTGTGTGTGTGTGTGTGTGTGTGTGTGTGTGTGTGTGTGTGTGTGTGTGTGTGTGTGTGTGTGTGTGTGTGTGTGTGTGTGTGTGTGTGTGTGTGTATTCTAATATCTACTAGAATAACTACAGAGGTACAGGTGAGTGTTTATACCTGGCTGCAGTTGGCAAGGTGAGCTTTTAGTCCCGATACACTGGAATAGACAGCTTCACAGTTCTGAAACAAAACAGAAATAAAGCCAGCGTTTTGTTTGTTTCTAATACAGTTAGTATCTTTCTATACATAATGACAGATTACTGTGAAGCAGTACTTGTTCTTACCTCATTGGGACAGCAGATGAAGCCCTTCTCCTTGACTTGGTTCTTCCAGGTCTCTAATAGCTCTTGGCTGAAGTTTGGGAGGCCAGGACGGGTGTAATTTAACTACACATAAGAGAGAACATCTGTATCAGTGTGCATGTTAAAAACGTTGAAGTACGTATTTAAAAAAACAGATACGCAGTGACATCTTTTTTTGCTTTATTTGACCACTTAAATCTGGTGTCTCTTAGGAACATTTGAATGACAGTGATGGGTTTGATGTGTGTTTAACCCTGTTTGTGTTGCTGTGTGTGATGATAGTTGTGTCTTCTAGCACTTCACATTGCTTCCCCATATCTGTACATTTGCAGGTGTGTAAAGTGTGAGAGCATATGTTTATGTGTGCTGGGAATGTCTGGTGTGTCCTCACCCTCTTGCTGTCAGGCACCAGGTCGTCCTTGATGCGGCGCTTGGTGCCCCAGTCTTTGGCCAGCTCGTCCTCTGCTATCTCCTGCAGGTGGAACACGGCCACCTGAGCAGAGCGGCGCCTCACTCTGCCGCTGGGCGTCCGGTCAAAGTCATCCCCCTGGCTCGCAGTCTGTGCTACCTTTTCTTTGACTTGCTCCCTCGCCTTCTCCTTTTCCCTGTCCTTTTCCCTGGCTTCTCTTTCCTTCTCCTTAGAGTGGCCCGACGGTGCTTTCTCAAGTGGACTTGGCTCCTTGTGGCCTAATGATGGAGACTCCTCAGAGACAACCTGGGGAAGCAGTAGGACACCTCTTTTGAGTGGAACATGGGGAAACTGTTGCTAGTAATGACAGTAAAACTAGTCAAAATGCTTGTAAACATTGGGGGAAAGGCTTCCATGGTGATCTTACCTTATCTTTCCCGGTGTTGTTGTTGGTGTCAGTGATAAAGTCCTTGCCGTTATTGTTGGTGGTGGCTGTCGTGGTGATGGTTGAGGAGTGATCGGTGCGCACATGGTAGTCTCTGCCAGCCTTGGAGCGGTAGGTTTTTCCACAGTGCTGGCACAGAAACACAGGCTTCTGATCGTCAGAGAACTCGCTGCCACAACGTTTCTGGTGGTACTGGTAGCCCATCAGGCTGGAAAAGTGGGCTGAGCAGCCCTGTATAAATGTGTGTGAGTTTGCACAAATAGTGATTGTGTGAGGCCAGTAACAGAAATGAGGACAGAATGAAAACACACATTACAGTAATTGAGAAACTGCTTAAGCATAATAACGTGTACTTTTACTGAAATGTAACAATATTACTGCAATAAGTCAATATTTTGTTTTTACTGTTGAACGACAAACAGGAGGAAACTGCTCATTTTTTCTGTGTGTGAGAACATGTCACAGTAGAGTCTATTTTTTGCAGCTCTTTCTCTCTGCTTTTTGCACTGTAGTGTGAGTAATGGGAAGCAGAGTGTTGATGTGGTTTTGGGCAACATGTCAAGAACAAGGCATAAAGGAAAAGGGAGAGAGAGAGAGAGGTAAGAGGAGGCAGACACACAAAGAAGAGCCTGAGGAAAAGGGAGAAAGAAAATCGAAACTGGCAGACGAGGAGAGAGGAAGATGGGACATGAAAGATAGGAAAGTTGGACGAATAGAAATGAAGGACACAAGAAAGCAAGAGTAGAAACAAACAGGAGAAAGGAAAAGAGAAAGGGACACAGGAAGAAAGACGTAGCGCATACCTCACTAGGACACTTGATTCGTCCCATCTGTTTGAGCACTCGGCGCAGCCTTTCTCTCTCCTCAAGCTCGTCGCCCGTCTGGCCTTCGCTCCCCGAGGGCTGCGGGGGAACAAACACAACGCTGCATAAGCGTGTCGCACCACAACACTTCCCCATCCCTCCTTACTTTGAACAAAATTGTGAGGAGAATGTATTTTCCATCTCGGGTTGTTCTCACTGTGCCAGGATCACTAAATGGTTTCGTGGTGAGGCTGTTACTCAAGGCATGTTTATGACAACTGTCAAACTCGTGTTTTCACCCGAGTGTCGGCTGGTGCCAAACCCCAGCCAAGACCAGAACAACAGATGGCAGAGCTGCCAGGGAGAAGAAAGCAGAAAGTGCAGAGGACTGTGGAGAGTCTGGCCTCAGTGAGGAGTCCCAGTGGAGCGGACTTCATGTGTTTTCTTACATGTCGACACACAAAGATAAGCACTGACATGACTGAGACACAACCTAAGCTCTCTGGAAGGGTAAGAAGGAAAGGAGATATCGCCAGAGTACTTCAACACTTCAAATAAATACAGCTCATGCCTGGAGGTAAGAGAACAGACACCAACTCAGCCATTGATTTACACTGGCAGGAGGAGAGCACATCAAACTGCATCAGCATGTGCTCTTAATGCCTCCATCAGAGACAGCAAAAGAGCAAAGATGAGTGAAAGAAGAGGCGGTGGGATCAGGGCAGAAACTGCAAGGTCAAACTCAAAAGGTGACCCCTGTGCTCTCTGTATCTTTCCCACACTGCACTTGGGCTGTGCCACGTGACTACACTGACAACACATTGGAGCCAGGGAGAGTGCAAACGCCAAATCAAATCATAGCAAAGCTTATACAAGGTTGAAGTAAATCTGCTTTTCAAAGAAAGGATACAGAGAGAGAGACTTAGTCAATAAAAACAAGCACAGATAATTCAGGAAGGTATTTGTTTACAGTTCCCGGTACATAAACACATTGATTTACCGATATAATGATGCTGTAGCAACTGATTGGAACACTGGAGAATACAATATCTTAGTGTATTTACAGGAATAACACACATTTTAGGTTCTCACCAAGCATATCACTTGTTGTGTACTGTGGCCACACAAAGAAATGTCTCTACACCAATAAAAAACTCAAGATAACTGTCTTCTTCATACATTGAAATGCTTTTAATAATATACTTTATATATAAATACAATGCCTAACTTGCTCGCAAACATGAGCCCAAACACATTGCTCATACGTCACAGTAGGACAGCATACATCCTACTGGAAAACAAAGTAAACAATTCCACCTAAATTCTAAGAGGGATATGTTTTAAGATGCGTCTGATTCTTCTAGATATTTGCTTTTGAATGAACTGCTGTTTCAAAAGCTCTTGTTGATAGAAAAGAGAAAAAAGAAGAGAATGACACAAGTGAGACCTGCTAATGATGAGAGCCTTCTCTAATCAGCAGCTACTTGAGTCTGGAGCACAATCACAGGCGGCACAGCTTGTCACAAAAGTTTGGAATAACCTAACATGAGAAATGTTGCTGGGAAGTCTGCTGAGGAAGAGCACCTGAGGATACCTTCGTTTTTACACACTGAGAGATTAGCTTTTTCTCAGTTGGAATGCCGCCAAGAAGGTAAACAGCCACCAAAGGTCCAGACTGAAGACAAATGATGATGTCAAACATGGCGGTCATCTATCTTCACTATTCAAATGGTAAACATACACAGACAAAGCCCCTTACACATACATGCATATTCCCAATTAATATTATAAACTATTGGAAAGCGTTACCACACAAAAACACATGTGGTAGAAGGTTTGGTGCACGCACGTACATTCATTAATTTTCCATTGAATTTTCCGAACAAGGCAGTGTTGAATAATTTAGCAAACTTCATAGCAGCGCCATTGCTCTAATGCAGGAGCGTCATGATAATATCTTAATGAAGCTCTCTGCTGTCGGAGTTAAGACAGCTGCAGACAGAAACGTGAGCACTTCAAGGGCCATCAACATGAACAGTTCTAATGTTTGATCGTTTACAAACCTCAAGATGAGATTTTTAGAGTCGGGCTTAGAACCCACAATGAATACGCACCAGATGAATGTAATATAACTCAAGGGAGAAACAGGCTTTTTTTATTTTTTTTTAAATGTGGATTCATTCGTATGTGTGAATCAAAAAGCAAGACACCCTTCACTAGACACGGTGAAAACTGACACTAGCTGTAGCGTACGGTGGATTTCCATACGAGAGTCACAAGTGTAAGTGTGTCACCTCCTGAATGTGTGTAGTGCTTTGCTGTAGTGTCTAATAACTAACAACTCGTTTAGTGGGTCAGTGTGACAGCGGCGAAACATTAGCTCTCTGAGCACTCCGTACCTTGGTGCTGTGCTCAGCCATGGTGTGGTAGTTGAGGCCGGCCTTGGACCTGAACTGTTTGTGGCACTGCTGGCACTTCAGAGCATCCTGGAGCTGCGGGGGGTAAAGGCCAAACACAGGATCAAATAACAAGTTACCCACTATTACAGGCTATGCTCTATATTAGATATATCAGTATCGCAAAACATTATATCTGTAACTTAATAGAGGCATGACATTTTTGGTCAAGACGAATGCAACTTTTGGGACTAAAAAAGCCAATTTTACACCAAGTGTTCCTTTTCGTAGATGACTCTCCTGGCCTCAGTATTGATTTGGAGACAGAGTTGTTTTCATGGTGAGTGACCCAGCTGTAATGTGGTGATTCTGTCACTGCTTTACGACAGACTGCCACTTTAATGGCGTCACACGGGCCAGTGGGCCACGGAGCCATTAAAGTGGCTGTATGAACAAGTCCCTCTGAGGGCCCGGAGAGGTTGGTTTGTCTTCAGTAAAACTCAATATAATGTACTTGGATGAACTTAATCCTTATTTTCACCATTCTGGTTTATAATTGCTATAGACCACCATTCAGTGCAAACAAACAAACCGCAGAAGTGCACTGTTTCTTCTCCCTCGACCCGTTTCAAGTGATATTAGCTTTCACAGGAGAGCAGATGAGTAAAGGATATTACATGGGAAACATGGGTGAGATTACTGTACTGAGAGAGATACTGCCCGATGTTATTTCAACAGCTTTCAAATCAATATCATTACTGTAAAGGCTCCCTAGACTCAGGGAGGGGTATCTTATAACGGCGCACTCAAAGTTATAATCCAATGTGGAAATGACAGTTTTGGGTTGAGAGAGCTTTATTTCATACTTACAAACGCACTTAAGGAAAATATCTAAACAGTTTTTAATCTCTATAAGACATTGATTTCACTGAGGCACATCATGTGTATTGCATAGTGTCACATGTTACTGGATCCTGAGTTACACAGGAACTGTACAAATGTAAGATTTATTTCCAACTGCACCGCCACCACTTTCAGCACGTATTATGACGGTTTGATATTTAAAGCATTTATGTCTGGTTGACATTTTCAGTATACACGCTCCTCTAAGAGTAAATGCAGTGAAGGCATGCTTCTACTGTGTGTGTGTCTTGGAATTGTATTAACTTGTCTGATAGGATATCATTTTTTTCAGATTCACAGCGAGCTCTATCAGAAGTTATCACAGCTCCCAGGCTGATTGACAGCTTTGTGACCCACTGACCTTCTGACAGATCTCCATGTGTTTCTTGAGGCCGTGGACTGTTTTCCTGGTGACGATGGAGCAGGTGGGACACACCACTTCACCTCGATCGTGGATAGCTCGCTGCCATTGGGTGTCAGCACCTTAGCAACAGGAGGAAACAGGAAGTCTCTGTCAGATAGCAGATCACATATGCTGGTACTTTGTCTCGTGGGTATTACATTTCCATTTGTGTGCTCATTCCCTATGTTGAATGATTCTATGCATGTGATAATATAGAAATAATCGCTTTTGAGACGATTTCCACAAACCCCAAAAAAAAAAAAAAAGGCTATTGTCTTCTTGTCACAAGATACATTTTTGTTTCATCAGTGGGATAATAATATTTGTTCTTAAGTTGTTCACCAGAGCTGGTTGTAGCTGGATCTTTCTTGGACGACTGACTTGGAGTAGGTCTTCTCTGGGGCTCCTCACTGAACCCACTCCCCTCTGATTTCTTCACACGGCCTGCCTTCAGCTTCTCCTCCACCTTAGTCATGCCTACAAAACACACACACACACACACACACTGTAGAAATCAAAACTTCCATTGAAATGATTTAAGGTAAAATGTAAGATACACGCAGAAAGGATAGAGGAAGGACAATGCGGACTGAGAGAAATGCTGACATAAAGAAAGTGGATACTGAATATAAAAACATTTTGAGAAGGGGGAATAAACTGAAAAGAAAGGATGTCGTTTTGAAACAGGGAACATCAGTTTGAAAAGGAAGCAAGAGAAAGCATTGATTCCTGCTCACTGCGGATGGATTGTTTGATAAGTACTTTACTGCTCCGTGTATGCTATATGAGTCACTGAACATTTTCAGCATATGAATGAGAGAGAAAAGCAGAGAAATACTGGAAAGCTGTGTCTATGAGATGTGTGATGGGTGTGTGAGTCACTGATTCATGTAGTGGGATTGAAACACCTCTACAGTTGCAACATAGCTCTGTGCAAAGACCAGCACCATTGATCAGAAACCGCAGGAAGCATTCAAAAATAACTCCAATCATACGATGTTGAGTTATTTTGAATGAGGCTACAAACCACAATCCTTATACCTCATATCTGTTCTCCCATGGTTTCCAATAATCAGTGAGTCATCAACCTGTGGCCTGCTGTCAGTAATCAATGATGAATCAGCCAAGTCTTCTTCAGAACTTTGTTAATTCACTTATTATGTTCACAACCACAGGAGATTACCGGACAAGCCTTTTTGATTTTTTTTTTGAGAAAAGTATTGAATAGAAAATGTACTGTCAGCGATGTCAGAGATTATCTGGTGTTTACCTTTCAATCCAAATGTCCCAGATATTGAAGGCTGCTCTCCAGTGAATTTCTTAGGCGTTTTCTGCTTCCGTCCTAGCTCAAAAGAAAAACACAGAACAAAGAATGGTCAAACACATACAAGCATTAAAGGAGAACATGGTGGAACGAGAGGAAATATATGTTGAAAATCTTACTGTGCCTCATTCGCTCTGGGTCCTCGTCGGGGAAAGAAGCGGGAAGGCTGTCCCCTTCGCTCTCGCTACCCTCGTCTTCGGAAGACGTGCTGTGGGACTGCTGGGACTGAGGTTGGACTGGCTGGTGGATCTGCTGGGAAGGCTGGCTGTGACTGTGCTGTTTCCTCTCACTCTTTTGGTGGGCCAGCTCCCCGTTGTGAGAGGGCGTGGACACCTCGTGGGTCTTTTTCACTTTGAAGAAAATCGGAGAGGGTGGACTGTTCTCCATGGGCCTGAATTGACAGAGGGAGGACAGTTTTGGGCAGTGAGTATGATGATTATGACGTTACAAACACGTGGGTCACAGTGGGTGGGGAATTTAAAGGTCCCCGATTAGACTGTTTTTCATCAATATATTATAGGTCTCAGATAAGACATGTCTCTCAAGTGTTTGGCTCTAAATACCAAACCGATCATTGTAGCATCCCATAATGCCCTCTGTTTCAGCCCTGTTTCAAAAGTGCTGATTCTCTGTCTGTTACTTTAGATGAAAATAAGGAGCCCCTCCCCACGCCCCTCTGAGAGATATTTGGTTAAAAAGAACATAATGGTGCTCTAGGAGGAGATTCAGGTGATAAGGTGGGGGGGGGGTTACCTTGGTTGGTGATTGGCTAATGGTTACATGAGCCAAAACATCGTTATGACATCATAAAGTGTCCAAAATCTGATCAGCTCATTTTCAGACAGGTTTTTATATAAACGGATCAGGACAAAAAGAGAGCTAATCTTTTTTCCTGAAACGTTCAGAATCTCTTTCCACAGAGGGGACACATGCTGATGTACAGTATAAAAGACATGAACAAGTGGATTTTGCATAATAGCTGTAAATCCCAGTCACCTTTTCTTGGTGTTGGCCTTCACGAGGGTTTTTTGAAGCTTGGTCTGCTCGTCCTTGGCCTCCATACTAACCCTGTCTGGGTGGTTCCACAGCTTGTGCTTCTGCAGGCGCACCTTTGTGGCAAACACTGCCTCACAGTAAGGACAGCCGTGACTCAGCTTCTCTGCTACGGTGGCCTGGTACAAACACAGACATGAGGAGGGGGGGATTTACAGTGAGCTCCCTCCCTACGCGATACACTCAGAGTGGGTAGCTGTTTCTGGAAGCATGCAGTTATCAAAGGCTCTTGAAACAACCATGCATGGTCAATAATCATTACATATTTAATGTGTGAGTATTGTTCATTGGAAGTTTAAACTCTGATTCAACTTATCACAGACTGTCATGGCCCCCTTTGATGTTTTTCTTCAATGTTTTGACTCTGGTCTACTGTTTAAGACTTCTCTGAAGCATAAGGTAGCGATAGCCGCATAAGAGGAAAGAACAGAGGTTAGTGACTCACCCCCTGGCAGCGTTGATAGTGGTACTTGACGCCATAGATGCTGGGAAACTCTAACCAGCAGCCTGAACACGGACACTTAACCCTGGAGCGGCGCTTAAACTCTTCCTTCCATTGAACTATCATATGGGCCTGCTCAGGGGGGAGAGAGTTCAATACATGCAAGGATTATCGCTATACTGTACATCGTGCATATTCATGGGGAGCTGCCTACTCTGTGCAGGAGAAAATGAAGCCCACTTCAAACACCCACTCTGTTCAAAGAGAGATACTCACAGGGATGCTTCTCAGTTCCTGCACTTCTGCTTTCGGGCGACCTTTCCTCTTCCCCTCTGCTGGCTCATCACACACTGGACCGGGTGAAATGAGAGAAACATCTCTGAGTTAACATGGAATACTGCCAGTGCTTTATATGCATGCAATTATATTAGCACTTCTAAATCTGTTCTTATTTATTTTATTTAATCGTTTGTTTGGCAGAATGCACAGTAATGAACATTTAAAACATTCAAATGTGTCAAGCGTAACAGTGCCAGATTTAGCTTTGAGCTCATTTCCATCCGCAGTTCCTCACAGAAAACATTTAAATTCTTAACATCTGTCCACAAATACCCAACAAATACAGTCCTCCAAAATCCCTGAATCTCCGATGTTCAAACTTACTAAAGACACAATCGGTGAAAGCAAATATATATAGCTTGGACGTTGAGAAGTGTTCAGATAAGATAAGATACGATGTACTTTATTAATCCCAATTTGGGAAACATTTGTGTTGCAGCAGCATAACACAAAACAAGGCATTGCACATAATAACAAATTAAAAGAGTAGAAATAAACAATTCTAAAATAGAAACATCTCAAAATAGAAATAGAAATAAAACAGCATTAGAGTAAGAAAAATATACAGATGACCGTGAAGATAAAAAAATAAATAAAAAATGACTGACAAATAAAAACACTATTGAAGTGGCAATTAAGCAGGATGTTATTTACATAGAGTGTGCATGGATAACAAGATAGTCAAGTTAACCAAGGAGAAACTATGGACAAGTGTTAGGATTCTCCCAATAATTGCCATCAAGAGAGCGCATGTGTGTGTGTGTGTGTGTGTGTGTGCGTGCGTGCGTGCGTGCGTGCGTGCGTGCGTGTGTGTGTGTGTGTGAAAGATGGCAGTGCAAGCAAAGGCCTTCTGTTCAGCCAAATAGATCAGCTATAAATCGCTAGTGCCTGTGTGAACCTGACACAGCACACAGCAGACCCACTGCCTCAGCGCTCTCTCTCTCTCTCTCTCTCTCTCTCTCTCTCTCTCTCTCTCTCTCTCTCTCTCTCGCTCTCTCTCTCTCTCCATTTCTCATCCTGACGCTTCCCCCTCTTTTCTCACTTCATGTCTAGCTTCCTCACTTCCTTTTTCCTCCACATTCCAAAATCCTTCTCCATGTGAACTTTGGAGGACAGGCGGTGCACTGGCTCATTACTGCTCTCTTCTCTGCTACAATTACACCTCTGCTCTCCATTTCCTCTGTACAGCGCTACACTTGAGAGAGGGAGGGAAGATGGAGAGAGCTGAGGAGGAGAGTATGCATAAGGGAGAGCAGGTGGGGGTGGGGATGTCTAGGATGCTGAGGGAGACAGGAGAGAATTGCAGAGGCAGATGACTTCTTCTTCTGACCAAGCAGAATACTGAATGACAGGGCAGCAGGTAGACGCTGAGGCTCTGCACTTCAGAATGCTACATCTTCCCATGTGCTCTCGACTCCTCTGCATTGATCTGGGAGGGCCGGAGAGCGGCAGCAGAAACAAGGCGAGCAGCAGGAGACAGCTGCTACAGCCTATTCAGTCATTTCAGATCTAGAACATGTTCAAAGGGAAACTATTGAAGAAGATATGATAGTGCTTTGTTGTGAGGTGGAATGCAGCAAATGTATGGCATGGATCTGGATCTGTTTTACTTCGCCACGCTGAGAAACTGCCTTCCCCTGCAAACTCATTGACAAGCAGCGACAGGACGCACACATGCCTGGTGCCGCTCATTTGTGTTCCCACAGTCAGAGCACTCTTTGTGCCTACTGGGATTATAAAAATGGTTTAGGGATTTTAGTATTTGGCAAAAAATATCTCTGTCAGTGAGGTTAATGTGTATAAAAGGACAATCCGGTCATAACCTGTTAGACCTTCCCCCTCAGT
The DNA here is from genome assembly GCF_000735185.1 of Notothenia coriiceps. Lineage (NCBI taxonomy): Eukaryota > Metazoa > Chordata > Actinopteri > Perciformes > Nototheniidae > Notothenia > Notothenia coriiceps. The sequence goes on from NW_011333013.1 coordinate 281,570, forward strand.
TTTATTACACAATATCAAGTTTCTCTTTTTCCCCTCATTTGTCTTCTTTTTGTTTCCCGCTCACAGACACTGACGCAGGCTGACGGATTATGTGTAATCTTTTACTTCAGACTCACAGTAATAAGGTAGAAAGAAAGTAATGCGAGTGTAAATAAGATTGAATGAGAAGCAGCACAGCATTGCTGGCTGTGTTTGGGAATAGTTCATAACACAAGGTGCAAACACATGCATACAAGCACACACTGATACACACAAACAACTCCACAAAACCATTACCAGTGTGTGTGTGTGAGTGTGTTGTGTGTGCATAGATATGAGTGTATTCATATTCTCAGGGCGACAAAGCATTTCTCTATTAGCTGTCTGGGTAGCAGCTGGGGAGGTGATGCAGCTCTTGTGCTGAGGAGGAAATTGAGCATGCATTCTAATTCCTGTCTTATAAAATAAAGGTCTTGTAAAAGAAAGGCATAATTAATGAATGCTGCTCTTGGGAAAGATATGTTCTTGTTGCTATGGGAATAGGATCCACTTGTCTGAGTTATCACTACCAGAGTGAAAAAGCATTGACTTTAATTAAATGTATTATGTCAACAGATTTCCTATAACTGTGTTAGGTTAGTTGAAAGCAATAACATTGAGTTGAAATAAAGAAGATTAGGTTCAACTTAATAATATTGCTTTCAACTAACCAAATACACTTATGTGGAATGTGTTGACATAATACATTTAAAGGTGGGGTAGGTAAGTTTGAGAAACCGGCTCGAGATACACTTTTTGTTATATTCCATGGAATGCTCTTAACATCCTGATAGCAATGAATATCTTAAGTGTTTTGACAAAAAATCCATTAAAAAATAGTCTACTGTGGAAGCCGTGGTACTGTAAAAAGGACGACCAATCATCTTAGCCGGCCCGGCTAAAACAACTGGATGGCCTACCTGCCTGTCAGCCTTCCATCTGTGCACAAACTTATCTCGTGCCCTCATTGGTCATGTGCGCGTTCGTGTGTGTTGGGGGAGGGGCTCTGTAAGGAAGTGGCAGATTTTTCAGGTTGTGTATTTTCAAATGCTAGCACACTCGAGCTGGTTTCTCCAAAATGACCTACCCCACCTTTAATTAAAGTAAATGTTTCGGTTTTTTCAGTGAAGCAAGCAAAACTAATACAAAATACATACAAGAGCAAAAGCTGCGCACGTGGGGGTGAAAACTTAACTGCAAAAATGTAACGTTCAACCTATCCTGGGGGAAAACACGCAAACATTTCTTCAGTATCTTTTACTTCGCTCTGCTTGAGTGTGGGTAGAACACTGGTGCTGAGCAATCACAACCATTGTCTTGGTATGAAACAAAGCGGGGCCATTGTGTCAAATCTAAAACCCGGTTCTTTGGCTCAGGCCATGGGGATAAAACAGCTGTTCAACTAATGTCAGATGATGACTCGCTCCCAGCTGTCTGCAACTGTTGCTCCACACTGCCTAAGCCTGACAGCAGAGAAGAAGAAGAAGAAGAAGAGAAGGATCCAGGACCCAGTAGTGCTGGCAGCTGCCTAATGATCTCAAATAACCTCTGCGTTCTCCTAGCTACGCCGGCAACAACTCCCCCTGAGTGCAAGGGTGCACACATTACCCACAAACACACACACACACACACGGGTGCGCACGCAGAAGAACAGTCATTTGTTTTCCTCAACAAACACTCACACAGGAGCCTTTGTCTGTGTCTGCACAGTGGGGTTTAGACATAGTGTAGTTTGGAGAAAGACAACACACACACATAAAAACACCACTCACAACTGACACAACCGCATGGAAAGACACACAGTATCACTACATCCTCCATCTCAACGGACAATAGATGGAGAAATGGATACCTGGGCAGACATTGGATGGTGAAGCTGTCTCTTTAAAGTGTGTATCCTGGTTCACAGTGAATGCAAACACTGGACGTTACTGCCTCTTCTACATTATTACTTTAAAGTTTATCAATGGAGTGTTTACTTAGCTCTTCAAAACGTTCCCCTCTGCACGTCCACACACACACACACACACACACACACACACACACACACACACACACACACACACACACACACACACACACACACACACACACAAAGCACCTTCCCATGTTATACGGACCTCTCTTTGAAGACGTCCCCATAATTCCCTCCCAGTCGGGCCCGGTTCCAGACAGTGAGTAAGTAGAAGGAGTGTTGCGACGCAGGCGCTGCCGGACTGAAAGAAAACCAGACTCTCTCACTGAGTCTGACTCTCACTCTCTGTCTTTGTTTTTTCCTCTCTCTCTCTCTCTCTCTCTCTCTCTTCCTGTCCTCCCTCTCTCTCTCTCACTCTCTCTCTCTCTTTCTGTATAACTCGGTATATATGCTAATCTTTAACACGGATATGCTTGTTGAGGTCACAATCACACACAAACATGCTTAGACTCATTTGTGAACTTTTTTCTGAAAACACAAAGAAACAGTTTTGTGTTGCATCTAAATTAATAAATACAATCTGCTTGGATTTGATTGTGAAGAATATCCTTTGAGTTATTATCATATTACTTGATATACATCTATGTCTTTATTTCTATGACATTAAAGGTGGGGTAGGTAATTTTGGAGATACCAGCTCGAGTGCGCTAGAATTTGAAAATACACAGCCGGAACAAATGTGCCACTTCCTTACAGAGCCCCTCCCCCAACACACACGAACGCGCACATGACCAATGAGGGCACGAGATAAGTTTGTGCACAGATGGAAGGCTGACAGCCAGGTAGGCCATCCAGTTATTTTAGCCGGGCCGGCTAAAATGATTGGTCGTGCTTTTTACATCGCTACGGCTTCCACAGATGACATGTTATTTTTTTATGCATTTTTTGTCAAAGCACTTCAGATATTCATTGCTATCGGGATGTTAAGAGCATTCCATGGAATATAACAAAAAGTGTATCTCGAGCCGGTTTCTCAAACTTACCTACCCCACCTTTAAGTGGTTCTGTGGGTTATGATAACTTTTGGGCCATAATTGACCAAAGATGTCCTCAGTATAAACAGTCATTCATATATATTTCCTAATTTAAATTCCATTTGAATCCTCCCTTTTTGTAGAGTTCTTTCATGTTTTCTTCAGGACCAGAGGAGGTATACGTCTGCCATCATCACAGCCATTCAATAGATGCCAAGTATAAAGAATGGACCAACATAGAATAACACAAATATGGGTTGACAATCAGGTTGACAGATTGTAACATGAATAAAGAATAATACAAGCATGAATGTGCATTGTATACTATTTGATTCCTACATAAGGAATACAAAGTTAAGAATGTTTAGATTGTACATGTGAGGGCTTTGACATATCTATTTGTTTTGGGCATCATGTATTCATGGTTTAGCCCATTTCAAAATGGTGTAACTTCATGATTAAGTGATAAGCAGACTGGAACTGATAGATGCTTTTACTAAATAACTCGTAATAAGTACAGTGAGAGCCATAAGAAAACAATGCTCACTGCACACAGTGGTCTGAACTTCTGTATAGGGAATCACTTGTGTGGAATCCAGGAAACACCGCAGAGACCTGTGGTAGACTTCCGTTTACTAACACCACTAAACCACACTAAAAGAAGCCAAATAAAAGAAAAAGAGCTTGGGCTTGAGATTCCTGCTACTGCTACATAATCTGGTGACTCACAGCACCTCAACAGCCTCTTCAGACCTGCTTTGATTTCTGCACAGCCTTCCACATCAGCGGCATGCCTCGTATTATTGGAAAGCTAATCTATCGCCTGATGCCCATTTGGCCGCTGGCCCAAAGTATGTTTAGTGACATCCAAGCACAACAGAATTCCTGCAGGATGATGCTGACACGTGAATTGACAAAAGGGAAACAAATCAAATGTAGTTCTGAGTGGACAAAGGAGCATCGTGGACTCTTCTGCACTGAAATATGTTGTGGTTTACACACTGAGAAGAGGCATGTGTTTATGCAATAGCGCATATAGTATATACGTGCCAGACAGACAATGCCTGCTCCAGACTGTTTGCAGTGCCCTCCTTATGGATAGTGAGTCACCAACTCAATCTCTCTCCTCTCCCATTTCCATGTACTCCTTCTCATATGCCACCCTCAAGCTTGCCAAATAAAGGTGTGACAAAGATGACAAAGGACTCTCTTCAGAACGAGTTGCAGCATCAGGCTGAGAAAAGCACCAGAATTCAATTTCATCCCAAAACAAACATTCTCAAATCTATAGCTCTTTATCGATCGCATCGTTTTGGTATTTCAACATTTTCCTAAAGTCAAAGCATCAGCAGGCGAGAACTACAAAATGTAAGAAATACGAAACGTGAGAAGCTTGAGGATGGGCAATGGGGATAGTAAGGGTGGGACTAGGGGACGCAGGAACGGAACGGAAGGTGGCCGGGATAGTGCTGGTGATCAAACGTCCTAATAGATTAGACGAGTGAAGGATGAGGGGTTTGAGAAAGGATACAATGGAAAGGAGTTACAGTTATGCATGGGGATTGGGACGATCGAGAGGAAGCGGTAATAGGTGGAGAGGGAGAGCGAGACATTGCTGCTGAGGCAAATATGCAAAGTCAGCTGATGGTGTCTGTGGGCCTGAAATGAAGGTCCTGCAGTTACTGGACTCACTTGAGAACACTCATTGCTCTGCACACACATGCAGACATTTAAACACAAACAAAAAACAGCACAAACTATCACAATTAACATCCACACATAGCCACAAGCATATAATCCTACAGTATGCAGACCCAACCTATACTGATAGAGACAGCTCCTAACAACCCATGAACGCATGGCCTGCTCAGTGGACATTGTGTCAAAGGATCAGGTTCTGCACTGCTCTCGGTCGAAGAAGGATGGTAATTCGACAAACACCTTATTCTCAACTCATTTATGCAATAATGTTTGCAGAAAGGAGCCTAATTTTAGGGCTTGCTGAGAGCATTTGGCAGAGCAGTGTTATTTTTGTTCAAATACTTTCACTGTTGGTTGTTTAACAGCTTAGACGGCTGGTGGAGAAAAAATGACAAAACTAGGGCTCTAATACGATGCTAATGTGAAAAGAATGTGAGAGCAAGAGCGAAAAGAGAGAAACAAAGGCAGAGCAAGTCACCCTCAAGGACCACATCCTCTCCTGCAAGTTGTCTGGTGTGGCAAGGTGACAGCTCCACCGCACCACTCTAGGAAAGCACACAAACCCCGATATGCAGTATTCTTTGCTTCAATGCTTAAAACCAGAGAGGGATTTCAAGGAACCACTATAGCACAAAGAAAAACATTCCAGACATTCAGGATTTCTTTATTGTTACATCATGCAAAGTTTCCAAATAGGACGTTTATTGATCACCATGAGAGATTTATTTTTCAACAAGGTGGAAAGGTTCAAACTTTCCAGAGACATGTAATGAGAAATGAAACCCGAGCAGCAGGAGGAGGGCAGATAATACGGTACCTGGTTATCTGAAGGGCACACCGTGTGCAGTGGACACTGAGAAAGCTCCACAGAAAAGCTCAGATATTGATGCCTTTGTTTCCCCAAACTGAGAATCACAGTTCCCCTGGGACAGACAAGCTAGCTCCAGGCTCCATATGATAAGCACTGTAGTGTTGCTCCTCATCATTAACATTACAAATGCTCATGACCTACACTTATGAGTAATAAGCAAAGGAGGCTAGGTTTGAAAAGATGGCTTGTTGTTTGAAAACAGACTAAAATGTAGGCAGAGTTTGTGTTTTGCTTGAGAAGTCCCATCAAAATCAATGAATATCTTTTCAGCGTTTACTACCCCTGTGGAATCATAACACACAGCTGTTGTGGTTTGGTGGATAGGGAATACTAAATGCCACAGTTATTGAGTGCATTCTTTAGATGAAAATGTAAGACTCCTAATGTATTTCTTATGCGCTGCTTTGTGTCTGAATCAATTCCTGTTGTTGCATGTCACTATTGCATGAGTCCCATTGGCCTTGTGATTCCCCTAAAGGTTGCTGGATCTTTTTAGAGAATCTTCAAACCTCAAAATCACATAAAACTCCACTGGCATGGTTACCAAGTAAGCCTCCCCAAAGGCTAGGGAAATCCCTGGTAATGTTCCAGATAAGAGCGGCTTTGCAGCCAAGCGAGATTTTTCAACCACAACCAAGTAGAAAGTAGATGTTTATCTTGTTCGATCAAATAGTGCTGGAAGCTGTATTTAGCACAGACGTACACTATCACAACCACTGATATAATTACTGTACTGGTTGGTTTTAGTAGCTCTACTTTAATGAGTCAAATCACATCAACTGTGGAAAGAGAAAATGAAACGAACAAGCGGTTGTCTTAGGTTACTAGAAAAAGTCCCATAAAGACCGGGACCATTACATGTGAAAGCATCATCTGAACACACACCACGCACAAACACACACACATGCACGCACCCATAACCATGAGCGGTACTCATTACTGAACCTCAGCCAAGTGTGCTTCTTTCATTTTTAGCCTTCAGTCTCGAAACGATCAGCGCTTACTACCAACTTCGCACCGATTGATTTACAAACACGTCTTGTTTATTGAGTAATAAAGCGTAAAAAGTCTATAAAACACTTTGAGAGGCGGCTGTGAAAAACATGTCACTCAAATACACTGTTCTGCTACAAGCAGTTCTTCAAAAGCAAAAACACCACGGCCGGCAGCCTGTACACAATAAAGTTAGTTAGGGCCCATACTGTGAGCATGCTGAAGACTGCTAAGTATTAAAAGACCAAAACTGATAAAAACATACATTAAAACGCTTTAATACGCGGCTTCAAAAAAAAAAGAAGATATGCCAAATCCTCTCGTGCCCTCACAGTTCTGTCCTGAAAATAAGCTTTGTATTATTGTCCACAGCAAGCACACGTACATGCACGCACCCACACAGGCATGCAAATCCAGCCTACAGGGCTGAATATTAATATAGAAAGGAAACAAATTGTCTAGGCCAGCGATGGGGCTGCGTGTGTCTAGGAATGAGGAGCTATTTTGTAGCAACCAAAACAACTGGGTCATATTAGAGCAGCTCCAGTTTTCCTACTCTGCCTCACTTTATTAACAAAGTCATGATGATCTGCTGGTTATTGGATTGAAACTTAATTCCCCAGCTTGGCTCTCTCATTCCAAAAATCTTCCATCTCCATCCAGATGGCTTAGGGTTTCACTAATGTCAGTGCTTGGCAGTGCTTATTTGTATGGTTTTCTCACAGTAGGGCAGTCTAAGGGAAGGTTGTGTCGTTTTCAGGCCCTTATGTGGTGGGAGGAGTACAATTACATCGAGGCTGGGGGACCATTGAAAACATACTCCATTCAAAAAAAGCCACAGAAACGATTATTAGTGTGGTAGGTTGATCATCGAGAAACTAAACTGCAGCCCTGAATAGCCAGCATACAGCTATTATACGCCACAAAAAAAATTACAATAGTCTTACAAATTAAAGCTATTAGAATATAGAGAACCATTTGCAAGAATACAATTGCTCACATTTGCGTGTATCCAGGTCCCACATTTCAAACAATGTTTGAAGAAAAATCCATAGATCTAAAGTCCACACAGTGTTTCCATTCAACTAAGTGTGGCGGCTCGTCACTCACTGTGTTTGATGTTGTTTTCAGGGCCTGGCACAGTTCTGACAGGCTCCTGGGGATGTCCATGCTTGGGGGTCCGGCCCCTTGGCAGCCCTGGTGAGGACAGCTTCCCAAGCCTGGGGCCGCTTGGGCTCTCCATGCCTGCATAGGTAGTTGAGAGGGTACAAAAACACACATGAGAGAGTGATAGCTAGAGGCGATATTTGGATGCTTTTTTGTTCTATTGCTTGTTAAAACATTACTATGAGTGCCCCCCCCCCCCCCCCTTGATACTGTCCCCTTGCTCTACAATGCACTTTCTTTAGGTCGTCCATCGGAGTGATTGGATCGAAGGTTATCTGAGAGGAGGCTCACACATCATCTGCAGTGGTAATGAGGGTGTGACCTTCCATGTTTCATTTCAAAATCAATACTCTTACTTACACACTAACTCCATGCTCTGCCCATTAAACAAAAGGGGGGGGACCGGGGGGGGTCAATACCACTTTCCTGGTTTCTTTCTTTATTATGAAAACAAGTGATGCCTCTCTTGATTAAGTCACATGGTAAAAGTAAAGTAAAGTTATGTTTGTTGTAAGTGAGAGCTATTCTTCCTTTGTGAACTGCTAGATAGATTACACGGCATCATCTGCCAATCCATTAGAAACGTAATGCCCCCATCAGCCATAATAAGCCTTCATGTCAGTTTTGGGTTTTGTGTACTGAACCCTCTTTCAGTACCAGCATGGGACAGTATAATGGATAAAGGCTGACAATTGCTAATTATGCTAAGTGGGACTGATTTTGATCCAGCATGCTTCCTCCTAAAACACATTCTTGTCACTCTCCTAATAATTTACAACAGCACACAAAGGGTCACTCAGTGGGGGCCACTCAGTGTCTGTTTACACGCTCAATGTACATGAAGTGATGATGGCTCATCCGTCACAGTGACAATATGCTCACTTTTTAGAAGTAGGTAATCAATTTAACTTCATTAGGTTTGGTGAGCTTGCTGTTCAAGTCAAGTTGCGGAAATATTGCACACACCGATTGTAGACGCCTTCCTCTTCCTGCCTGACGTGTCAGAGTGTGAAGAGAACTACAGAAGAGCATTCAACTTCTTAAAATAAACAAACGTGGTGAGAGAGAGATAAGTACACAAGAATATAGAACGCTCAATTATCAATGGAGAATATCTACCTTTGTAATATTTCATTTAGAGTTTCAATACTGACCTCTGTACTTTTTGTACAACACATATTCTGGTTTCCTATGTGACATATTTGGCATTCATAAAATAAGTCTTTAGAAAATAACACTTTTTTTGTTTTGCATGTTTTTAAATAACATTGCAGCTGGTGTTTTGATGAAAGATCATTTATACAAGTAAACGAGAGTCCTACATTCACATACATCTAGCTAGACACAACAAAACCTGGGACACCCACTCTCCTCTCACAATCTGCTGACAAACCAACCTGGAAATAAGTATTTTAGCTCTGCACGTGGCACACTGCCATGCTTTGTGTGTCAACTACAACAAGGTTACCGTGTTGCCTATTTACAGAGGTGGAGGAAGTACTCAGATCTTGCAATTCAGTAATAATTAAGTAGAAATAGCACAGTGTAGGAACACTCTCTTACAATAGTCCTGTATTCACAATGTTACTCAAGTAAAAGTACAAAACTACTAGCATCAAAACATACTTAAAAGTAGCAGTAATTATGCAGATTGGCCAAATTGAGGATAATATATGTTATATGTTTTGATCATAGCTATTGATGCATTTAGGTGTTATTAAAGCTTGTAAGGGTGCAGCTAGTTTTAATTACTTGTTATACTGCAGGGTAACCATAGTGTTATGTAAATGTTCACTATATTTCACATCATTAATCCAACTCTGCAAAGTCACATAAATGTCAAAGCCAAAGTATAATATTTACCTCTGAATTGCAGTGGAGTAGAAGTACAAAGTAACATACACTGGAGATACTCAAGTAAATTACCTCAGAACTGTAGTTAAGTACAGCACTTGAGTAAATGTACAGTTACTTTCACCACTGACTATTTATGTTTCAAAGTAAAAAATATGAGTCGGCCACACCTACCTGAAGGGTCGGGCAGTCACCCAGCTCTAGGGGCCGGGTGGCCCCGGGTCACCCACGTGAGGGAGGAGGGGGTCAGGAGACAGACACCGAAGTGGGCGTTTTTCCACCAATGTTGTGTTACATGGCAATCACACCTGCTGTTCGTCAACGAGCGGTCACACTGAGGTTGGGGAGCCAGAAATGAAGTGGACAGTCGTCACGGTTGTCCAGTCTCCCCACTCTGTGGACGACGACGAGGTGGAAGAAAAACCGGAGCAGGGGAGGAGAAGAGAAATTAAATTTAAGTCTGTACATAAAAAGAAATCCTGGATACTTTCACCTCATTCCCAGTTTCGTTTTGCCTTGCCCCCCCTCCTTCCCTGCATTAATATGTAGGCTATACCACGAGGCACTTCTTCAACCCCTGTCTTCTCGGTAAACACTCCAGAAATATAAGAAATAGCCAGGAAAAATAGGTAGGTCCTCGAATCCTTGAGGAAAAATATTAGAATACGGGATGGTTTATATAGGCAGTGAAGCAAAATGGCGACTTTATTACGAAGGAGGAGTAAAAAAAATCCTTGCGCTGGCTGGAACTAAAGGGAGACACACAAATAAATTTAGTGCAGTAATTTCGACGGCAGCGAAACACTTGGTTAGAGTAAAAAGAAACAAAGCGAAGGAAAATGAGCAGAAACGCCAAACCTCAGTCGGTTTTGGTACAGTCCTCGGTTCCTTACCTCGGGATTATTTCGGTTTTTTATACGGATATTATCTCGGCGGCCGTGTACAGTATTACAGTAATGTGTGTTGGGTCATGCGCGTATCCACTCCACCTTTGACAGTTGCAACTACAGTCTTGAGGCAACTTGCAAACTCTCGCGTTATTATTATCGATATCGAGTAGATTAATATTGGGGTTTTTGTCTATTAAACTCGCTGCATACCGGCTCGTGCTGCTCTTCCGACGTAACGGCGCTCGTTCCTGACGAAAAAGGGTCAGGGCTGAAATTCCTCAAATCAACCTTCGCCAAGTATTTTTAATCTAGTTGCTGCCAAATGTTCTCCCCATGTGTCCTCCAGCTATAGCGGCTTTACCACATCAGATTAGAGTCCAGGCTGTGGCTATTCGATGCCATTACCTTACTGAAGGCCAGGACTTGCAGTCACGTCAAGTAGCCCTGTCCAAAAACCACTGGAATAGCAATGTGCTTAATAATGAGTTTACTCACATCATCTATTTATAGGCTAATAGATCCGGTAAGTGTTATAGGCTTATAGATAAGAAATGCTTTTATAAGAATCAATACCACAATCCCAAAATTCAAGGTCAATATAGATGTATTAATCCATTGATGTTAAATGAACCTCAACACACACGGACCTACAGTCAATCAAATATTGGATTTTTTTTTGCTGTTAGTGGACTACAGGCTATGTGCACACTCCTTGCATTTTCCCATGTAATATATATTTTTACTAAGTGTTTAACATATGGTTTAAAGCAACATCTTCCTTGTATCACAGCTCATTAAATGAATCATTTATTGCATAATTTCCAACTCACTCGGTTTCAGTAAAACAACAGAAGGTCTCTCTCTTCCTGTATTTGATTGGTGCCATTCGTCATGACCTAATATTTCCTATTAGTGGAAATCATTTAAAACCATGATGTAATGTAGGCTATGTAAAAAAAAAAAATCTGAATTACCAGTGGAGGGCAGGAGAGACTAATGTATGGAATTAAATTGACTGTGGTGATGTATACACCCAAGTTTAACGTGTATTTAAGTACATTCAATTTATATTTCGTTGTACTAAAGTATTTAAAGGTATCAACCTCTTAAATTAATTTCCTTAAAGTCCTATTTTTGCAGACTGCTTTGCTATGTCTTTTAGTATACTGTCTCCAAATGTTTAATCATGCCACTGATTTTTATTTGATAAGAATTTCACAATTTTCAATAGGATAAAAAGTTATTGTATAGTTGAAAATGATACAATATTTCAAAACACATGGTTGTTTTTACTGGCTGTCTTGTCAATATTTGTTTGCATTAAGCTTCCACAAGGGGGCAGTGTTGTCCTGTGATTTGTTTCAGGCAGCATAATGGTAACAAGGGCCCCGTAGCATGTTTTGCACCTTAAATGTGTAGTTGATTTTAATGGCAATGTCACGTGTGTAGCTCTCATCTCCTAAGACTTGAAGGGTTGATCAGCTGGTTCACGAAACTGAGTCGGAGGTTTTTTCACTCAGCTGAGTGATAACTGCCATTTTTCTGCACTCTCCGCCCAACTGATAAAGTTAAAGCTTCTTCTTGCTCCCTTAAATGGTCGCTGATGAATAGTTCACTGCAATTAATCCTTTCACCATGGCAGTGATTTATGTTCCCTCTCCTCCTCTGCTGAGTGAACAAAAGGCTACTTAATAGTTTTTAAAACTGGCCAGGTGGAGTGGTCTTGCGCCCTAAAAGGCTCTTAAAGAGTCCATCCAGCAGTTGATTGTGTTATTTATCATTTGACCTTTCTAGTGAAAGTTGAGTGAGCACACATGCACTTTTTTCTATTCTGACTTACTTTATGGTATCCTGAATTTTAACACTTGGGCGCTGGCCATGAAATAACAGTCTTCAGCTGTTTGCGCCACTGAGCAACTCCACTGGAGCAGCTGCTTAAGGGCTGCTCAACAGTAGTTTATGAGAGAGGACAGAGTGTTTCTCAGTTTATTTCAGAGCTGTCAGAGGACTGAGATCCAGCTGATCAAAGCCGCTAGCAGTTAACAGTAAACAAGCTAGATGGACAGCCTCTGCATTTTAGAGAATGATAGCGAAAGACAGATTTTCAAAAAGAAAAGACACTTAACAGTAAACAGTAACCAATTAACTGCATCATCCAACCATCTGCTCAGTAGATTTATTCTCTGCCAGGGTTAAAAAGGCCACTGTTCACTGAATCTGTTTATCATACATGTGCCTTGTTATCAACTTGTGAGATGCTTCATGTCTCTCAGTAATTGGATCCCTGTGTGTGTGTGTGTGTGTGTGTGTGTGTGTGTGTGTGTGTGTGTGTGTGTGTGTGTGTGTGTGTGTGTGTGTGTGTGTGTGCGTGCGTGCGTGTGCGTGAGTAAGAAGACAGAGACTAGGTAAGTGTGTCTCTTCAGGCAAGCAGCTCCACTTTGAATTTACTGAGTCGTGACTCGAGCACCCTGAATGACAGGTCAGAGCACTGGTGCAAGTTTGAGACCCTTCCTCTGTAACAAATACAATTAAGTCACACAATTCAGACTGAGAAAGAGAAACAAGTGCAGCATTTCTTGCATATGGATTGGATATCTAGATCTCTTGGGATTTGAAAAGAGGACATTCTACTTAATTGTGTGCCACAAGTACTGTTTGAGAAAATAAAATAAGGATATTGTGCTTAAGATGGTAAGGAAGTTGAATATAGGTGGCTTTTACTCAAAAAATGTGTTTTAAATGTCATCCCTCAGTGCTTCAATGCCAAGAAGAAGAAACCTCTAATGATTTATTTTGAGTTTTCAAATAAACAAAAGATCCTTCCCCACAGAGACTTGGCTATTTTTCCATTCTCAGAGGACACTCTTTCACTCTCTCATACAATCCGCATTGATGATGGGATCACTGCCATCAAAACAACACGTTCTCAAAGACTGGAATACAATATGCCATATTGTTTCAAGAGATGATTAGAATAACTGATTTCCAAACATTTGGAAAAACTTGAAATGTATCAGACATATGTTCTACCTCTTGAAGCTGAAGTACATATTAACCTCTCGTGAAAAAAAATGAATAAAAAATGACATCAAGTAGACATCATGTTAAAACTATGATAAAACAGGACCAACACTGAATCTCAATTAATTTATTCTAAAAAGACAGCTTTCATCATATTCCACATCATATGTTTCCACATATCTTAAAAGCAGATAAATATGTTTCATTTTCCCTTTTTTGCATTTAAAACAGCTCATCAATCATCTGGCAAAGTAACTCAAAAATGTTCATATTTACATTACATCACATTATTCAAAAAGAATACATTCCATTCCCTTTAACAGTCAAATACTGACGTTACTCAAAGACTCCTTGTCAAAGGACGAATGAAGGTATGTTAGAAGGTTAGGTTATGTTTGTTGAAAGGTTTTTTATCTATTGAGTTTATCTATTTAAGAGACAGAAACGTCTTCATCCTACATAGCTGTCTTCTGCTGTGACTTCAAAGGTGCTTGCTCGAGTTGCTCTGGGAATCTTACATCTGGGTAGCTGTCATAGTATTCTAATTTCTGAGCATTTGAAATCAAAGTGTCACACCAGGGACAGACAGTGGGTTGAACAAAACAAAGCCTTGTCCTTTATACTTAGTATTTGTGTGCGAGAGATGATATACAGTATACAGTAGCACACACAAAGGGCAGAAGCCATGAGGCTGGCAAATGCTGCACAGTAACAGATACAATTTATATTTCTCTCAGCAGACACCAATCTCAATTTTTCTATCCCACACAGTGCTGCTCATCTCCACCTTTTATCATTTAAGTTATTGCTTAATAAAGCATCGACAGTCGGTGATTATCATATTCTGTGTCCTCTGGATCCATTCCATTAATAAAGACTAAGGTACTGGTACTGTGTACGTAGATTAATATGTCTACAACATACTCTATATAAATTTCTAATTTCTTACTGCAGATTAATTGCAATACAAAAAAACGGATTGTTGGAATGACATTCAGCTTAAAGTGTTATTGTTGATGCTGAACACCTACATTTCAAAAAGTTAAGTCCCTAGGGAAATGTGAGTGTGTCCTGTGGATGAAGAGTTTATTTAGATTACATTGGCTTAATCCAGATCAGCTGTAATTCTTAGTGAACAGGTTTTGGTGATACAGTTTCAAAAGGAGTTAAACTGAAGGTCAAATGGCCACATGCTGGCATTGCGTGTAGTATAAGTCATCATCCTCATGTTTTCATGACCACTTAGCTTAAGGGTTACAAGGGAGAGGAAACAACATGAATCCTGGTTGTGCATATGACATGTAACAGCTTATAATAAAATAAATCCAAGTGTTCTTCTAAAAAATGTCCGATCCAAATGTGACATGAAACCAAGAGGAGATTTGCTGCGATCAAGCATATACCAGTGACAGGCCTACATCATCACTAGGGTTGTGAATCTTGCATCTTATCACAATGATACAGTGGGTACCCCTGCCTTGAGAAGGGCTTTGTCTCTGTCTCAGTGTCTGTAAACTAAATTGGCCGCCTTGAATGAGAATCCTCCAGACTGGTTGGCATCTGGTCTATAGGCTCATCCTTTCCCCTTTCACTCTGCGATTCTCCGCTCACATATCTGAAGACAGCAGCTCTTCCACGGCTCCTGGAGATGTATTGTGACAGGGGATGAAGGAAAGGGCTGCCAAATGGATGAGCTAAGAGAAGTTTCCAAAGGAGGCTGCAGTGAGATGAGAGAGAAAAGAGGGGGTACATTATTAGGATTCACAAAGATGGAAAAAACTGAGGTGAAAGTGCAGAAATAGTGTGCTCTTTTCATGCCCTATTGTAGCCTCATTGCATGGTCAAAATGCATTGGCCTGTCTCTGTTAATGCACCATGAAATTGTTGAAACACATCCTGCCTTCAAAGCACATCTGAGAGAGAGTTTGGGCTTCATATCCTCCCTGAATCTGTGTGTGACACCTTACTCCCCCAGACTCTGTTAGCCATCAAACAAGTAACCAGTGTGGCTGTCCTCTCTTCCTTTAACGGCCCCTACACACGGCGGCGTGCGTAGGGGCCGTAACACTCTGCACTCAATCACAGAGCAACTCCCTTTCTAATAGAAAAAAACAATCATTTAGCATGAGAAATAGCTGACTGAAGTAGGAGAGTAATGTTGTGCGTGAAGATTGCGCCTGTCGCTAATGTTGGCAGAGTGACAACAAAATAATGACATAAAAGACTGTTAAAGGAAAAGCCTAAACTGTCATTAATATAAAGATGTTTAGTAATCACATAACAGAGCTTTTCTTTAAAAAGTGTAATGTTTAAGCACAGGGGTATTGCTAGATTCCCTATATCTATACATCGGACAGTATATGCTTCTAATACATCATTCTTGTAGCGCTCTGTGTGTACAAAAGGACGGAAATGATGACATTAAGCTAATCAGCATGTAATAAAAGTCCTTTCTTCCTGAATGTCATTATCTCCTGTCTGATATGGAAACAAGCGATGTAACCAGGATGTTTCCCTGACAACGAGCCAGTTTGTTCCATCCTGAGATGACACTAGGAATCGGCGGGAAGCAGACTTTCCTCTCCCAGACATGTTGGCATTTCAGCTCTAAGCCCCCCTCTCCTGAAAGCCCAGGAAGACGCGCCACCTGTCTCTAGACACTGAGAGATGTAACGCGGCACCGGAGTGAACCTGAACCAGGAAACGACGGAGAGTCACTAATATGACTAGAGACTTGTACAGACACAGCGAAAACAACTTCTCTGATGGAAAACCTTTTAAATGAGCTCCCGATGGAGTCATCACAGCCTAGGTGCACCAGAGGTGGAGTGGATAGGAAAGCAGCACCCAGGCAGCATTTGAGCTGAAGAGAAATGTCATGTTCCTTCTTTTTTTCTGTCTGTCAAGCTCAGAGTTTTATTCATATTTAATTCAGAGCTGCAGTTCAGCTGGCAGGCGCCACATGAGTAAACCTCTGCAGCGATGGGTAACATCACAGGAGCAACAAGGTTACCAAGACAAATCTCCCCCAGCAACCAAGGTGCTGCCGTCAAGATATCTTTGATTTAGGGTAGGTAGAGCCTGAAACATGGCATATGGCTACAAACAAAGGGATAGAATGACTGATGAAAATTGGATTTGTTGAGAAGGAAGAAGGGACTGACAGTTTATTGTAAAGATAAACCAACAACCAGAGGCTTAGCAGAAGAAGAAGGGCAGGTCCCCCCGGGTTCGGACCTGAATCCTCCCTCCCAAAGCTTTCCAGATGTTACAACAACCCATGCATGGTTCACACTGCCTCAAGAGAGCTATGGCTCCGGGGCGTGGAAGACATCATCCTTACATCTCACTGAATAACTGATAAACACTGCTTAGCCTGCTGAAAATACATGACATACTGTAGGTGAAGAAATAATACAAGATACTGTACATGCACTATATCTGCTTTCACAACCATAAACCGGTTGAGGAGAAGAGGAAATACAGAATATACTGTGTAACAATGCACTGTACACTATATCATATTTACACTTGCAAAAAACTTTGATTTGATCTGATTTGAATATCATCAAGCATTATTTATTCAACTTTACTTTGAGTAAGTTTTGTTGTTCAAGCAGGACCTAAAACTTTGCTGTATGTTTCAAAGGATTGTTATACAAGCATCTATGTTTTTAGTTTCAAACACTAAGCCCCTGTTGAGTTGAAAGGTGGCTGCAAAAGTTTCTTAGAGTTACAACAGGGGGCCAAAAGTTCTTCAGCAAAAATGCATCCCACTAAAGGCAAATAGGACGGTTGCTATTCAGAGTAAAGATTGAAAACAATCTAAATGTACTGAGTGCAGTATGAGTTTACTCTTCGACTCTCACTATTTCATATGAAAAAACTCTAAGAAACTTTTGCAGTCACGTCCAAAATGAAGTAAGGAAATAAAATGAAAATAAGACTCAGATTTTCTGCTTCTTTCAGAAAATGTCTGCTGAACAACTCTGTGAAGAACATCAAACTCATAAAAACATGTTTCCATTCATGGAGTCTAGTGATAGAGAAGCCAGCGAGAAATACCCCATGGACAGCATTCTCAGAAGTGATCTGATAAAATATATGTATAAAATGTTTTCATGTGCTCTTCAGAGCCTGAGGCTACTTCAACAGACAACAAGCACCAAACCTAAGAAGTCACAACAGTAAACCTCAAAGGGGTACTGCAGTGATTTAGTGTTGCACTTCTATTCATGAGACAGACACAAAATAAAAATGCTTTTGGAGATTATAAAGAAATTCAGTCACAGACATGCATTTTGGGGAATTCTTACTCTCATTTTTTGTGTGGAGAACATAATTTTCAACAATCATTTTCAAGAGAAGAAATGTGATTCCATGTTGAGTGTGAAATGCTATTACAGTGCTTCGAGCTAGTGAGCCTGCTCCAGACAGATTAGCATGGAGCGGAAAGTATGGGACCACAGGAGGGGATGAAAATCAGACCGTGCCTTCTTTCGCTATTCCAGCTCCTTCATTAACCTATTTACCCGTCTCATTTCTTTATAATATGTCGATCTCTACACCTGTTTTCTCTCTATCTTTACACATCTCACCTCTATTCACAGTTGTGTCCTCTTTTTGTGTGCTAGCTATTCTTCCTGTTCTTTCAGAGTGGCGAAGTCACGCCCTTCTACTTCCGCCCCATGGGACCTTATTTCTGAAAAATTATGTATTGAAGTCAATGGAGAGAGAAAACGTATCTTTCGATCCCGTTTGAATTGCGCCATGAATCACACATGATGTTTGTCAATCTTAAAAAATAATTTCCATGTCAAAAAAGTCAGTTTGTCTTAAAACTGTTGAAATATAAGACTATTAAAAATACGCAACTAGAAAGACTACAAATCCCAGAATCCCAACGGACATTACCGTTACACATTACACTCGTGTTACTCACCGAAACCTTGTATAGTGTTACGAATCCAGGCACTTAGTATGTAGGACCCAAATGCAGACAGGGATGCAGAGGTAAAGTATTGTGAAATACTTTATTTTTCCATGATTTAGCAAAAATGAACAAAAAGGTAATCACCAAAACTCCAGTCGAGATGACAAAAAAAACAGAGGACAAAAAATGAAGGCGCTCACGCAGTGAGGAATCAAAAACCAAAGAGTTCCAAAAGCATAGACCTGACATGACAATAGACAAGACAAACTGACACTGGGAGACAGGGGAATTTAAACACAGGGTAACAAGGCACAGGTGGGAACAATCAGGGGCGGGGCTGACACTGATGGGCACAGGAGACACACGAGGAGTGACAGGTGAAAACAATCAGGGAATTAGACACACCAGGGAACTAACGACAGACATGAAAAACACAGGGAAAAGGACCAGACAAATAACCCAGGATGAAAAACATGACAGCAAACACCCAAATAGACAGACACACTAAAACCCGTGACATAAACCTGGGGGTGTGACAGAACGCCCTCTCAAGGTGGACGGTCGCCAGTACGTCCAAAAAACAAAGTCAGCAGGGTGGGTGGAGGGGGTGTCCGAGCGGGTCTCGGCGGACGCCAGGGCAAGGCAGAGGACAATGGATGGGTTCCTCGGGGGAACGGCCGGGGGCTATAGCAGAGTTCAAAGGGGGGTCTCGGCGGACGCCGGGGGCAAGGCAGAGTTCGAGGGAGGGGCGAAGACACAGCTCTCAGGGGTCCGGGCAGGAAGCCGGTGTTGACCGGACAAGAACCGGAGCGGTGGAACGGGTTTGGAATATTCCTCCAACGGAAAGAGGACAGAGGAGTTGCAGGCCCGCGGCGATACAGGTGATGTCCGGGCTCCAACGAAACAGGATATGGGATTGGCAGGGCCCCGGTGAGACGTAGTCGGCGGGACTCCAACGGGAAGACACAGGGCGGCAGGGCCCGGCAGAAGACGTAGTCGGCGGGCCGCCTCCAGTGGCGTACAGGACGTAGGGCTGCAGGACCGCCCCAACCGGCAGAAGAGCAGTCGGCGGGAGTTCCCCCAAACGGCACAGGAATAGGTGCTGGCAGGCCGCAGAAGAGTAGTCCGGCCGGGGCTCCAACGGCACAGGACATAGAGTTGGCAGGACCCAGCGGAAACCTCCACGGCACAGATAGGGACTCTGAGTGGACACTCGGAGGAAACTTGAGAGTTGCTTGGAGAGATGACTGAGAGGTCTGAGGGGGAACTTGAACGGAGACTTGAGAGGAAACTCGATAGGGAACTCGAGAGGAAGACTCGAGATGTGACTCGAGAGGGGGACTTGAGGGGGACTCGAGAAGTGATTGAGAGGTGACTTGAAATGTCGTTAGAATGGGACTCGAGAGGTGACTCGAGAGGGGACTTGAGAAGAGATTTGAGAGGGAACTCGAGAGCGTGGACTTGAGAGGGAACTCGAGGGAACTTGAGAGTGACTTGAGAGTTGACTTGGAGGTGACTGAGAGGAGAACTCGAGAGGATGACTTTGAGAAGTGTCTTGAATGGGGACTCGATGACGGTGACCTCGAGAGGAGGTACTTGAGAAGAAGACTTAGACGGTTGGTTCGCCAACTGAACACGAGGGGCTGGAGTCGGCTGGAGAGCCAACAGTCAGAAGGCAACGAGGTCGCTGGAGTCGGCGGTTACGCCGACAGGACGGGGAGCTGGTGGCGTCGGCTGAACAGACCAACAGGAGGACGAGGAG
>NW_011333013.1:301743-307800 GCF_000735185.1 Notothenia coriiceps
CATGGCTGTAAGGTCCGGTTCTGGAGCCGGAAACATGGCTGTAAGGTCCGGTTCTGGAGCCGGAAACATGACTGCTGGGGCCGGCACTGGAGCCGGGACCATGGCTGTAAGGTCCGGTTCTGGAGCCGGAAACATGACTGCTGGGGCCGGCACTGGAGCCGGAAACATGGCTGTATGGTCCGGTTCTGGAGCCGGAACCATGGCTGCTGGGCGCGGAGCGGAAGCCTGGACCCTGGCTGTGTAAGCCAGGTAATGGAATATGGAAGCATGGATGCGTGGGCCGGTACTGGTGCACGGATCCATGGCCTTGTGGGCCGGTTCTGGAGCAGGGACCATGGCTGCCGGGGCCGGCACTGGAGCCGGAACCATGACTGCTGGGCAAGGAACCGGAACACGGGTCCATGGCTGTGTGGGATGGTACTGGAGCACGGTACCATGGCTATGTGGGATGGTACTGGAGCACGGAACCATGGCTGCTGGATCCGGCGCTGGAGCCGGAACCATGGCTGTTGGGCGCGGAACCCTGGCCTTGCGTCTCTCAGGAGTTTTTTGGAGGCTTCGTGGACCTCCAAACGCCAGACCAGACCCCAAGAAAGGGTCAGAAAATGAGGACTGGCTCTCAGGGCTATGTGAAAAAATCCTAAGCCACTCGGGCAACAAGCTCCAGAGCCAGGGCTTGCGAGCAACCTCCTGACGTGCCTCCATCAACGCAGCCTCTCTACCCCGTCTAGATGAGGCGCCTTTCCACGTATAAAAAATACACTCCAGAGAGTATCCAAGACGTTCCGCCTGTAGCATCAAAATGTCTGCTGGGTCCATTTTTGGTCAGTTCGTTCTGTTACGAATCCAGGCACTTAGTATGTAGGACCCAAATGCAGACAGGGAGGCAGAGGTAAAGTATTGTGAGATACTTTATTTTTCCATGATTTAGCAAAAATGAACAAAAAGGTAATCACCAAAACTCCAGTCGAGATGACCAAATATTTTTTTTACTTGCAAAATTATCTTTTAAATTGATCAATGCGTAATTCGTGGCACATTTCAAACGGGATCAAAAGATAATCTTTCTTTCCCTTTCCGGGGGAGGCCACGAATTACGCATTGATCAATTTAAAAGATAATTTTGCAAGTAAAAANGTGTGTGTGTGTGTGTGTGTGTGTGTGTGTGTGTGTGTGTGTGAGCGCTTGTAATACCACATTGTCTAAGTTTTGCATATTGCCTTTGCAATGAGTGTGAGTGCAGCTTGATTGTATAATCTGTTTACTTTGGGTAATGGTATGTTAAATGTGTGTGTGTGTGTCCAGGGTTAACTTCCAAACTCTGTAGTTAAGATCCAGCAGACCAGGGGCTTCATTTATAAAGCCTTGCGTAGGATTCACGTGGGAAGGTTGCTTAGATAGGACAAAGCAAATAAATTCATAAAACACTGTGTACCGGCGTAGGACTTGCGTGCGGCACGTTCTACGCCGCCCTTTATAAATCACAGTCAACTCGAAATGCGGCGCAGCTTTTGCGGGCTTCACGTAACGCCAGTGGCGGCGCCAGAGATTTTCTCTAGGGGATGCTGTGGGGTAGCTTGACATTTCATAGAGGGCATGTAAAGATGCCTATTTTATGAAGTAAGAGGAGGAACTTGATTTATGTTGCTCTCCTTTTGCAGGACGGGCGTTGCTTCGTTTGAACGGGGAAAAGCTAGAGAGGATGGGAATCGTCCAGGAGACGCTGAGGCAGGAGGTCCTCCAACAAGTCCTCCAGCTGCAGGTCAGAGAAGAGGTCCGCAATCTGCAGATCCTTAGTAGAAGTAAGTAACAAGACGGTGTGTGTGTGTGTGTGTGTGTGTGTGTGTGTGTGTGTGTGTGTGTGTGTGTGTGTGTGTGTGTGTGTGTGTGTGTGTATGTGCACAGGGAAAGAAGGAAAGTAGAGAGCAGTTTGGCTAAATTGGGTGGAGGCAGTCTGAGACCACGCGCTCCTACCGTGACATACGCGGAGTTGGACATGGAAGTGCAATTGTTTGTGGCTGCGTGGGGCTTTATTGATAGGAGCTCTTGATTTGCTGCCTTCCCGCTGAACGATGGCTTTGGTAAACACTTTTATTATCCAGCCATCAATAAATGGCTCAGTCAATCACCGCTGACCTTGATTCAGCAGTTGCCTTCTTGCAAACCTGTTTCAGCTGTCGTTGTGCTTGTTGTTGGTGATTGTTGCCTATGTTCATTCATGGCTAGGCAACTCATCAAAGTTACATTTCCACACAATCTCCTTCCTCTCGTGCTGGATTTCAAAAGTTTAAATCATTCAGTTTTGCAATGAAAGGTCAACCAAAAGTTCCTGGATAGATACATACTGTAGGGGTTATCTTTTGGAGAAGTCTACTATAAGTCAAAATTGTATTGACTTTTCAATGGTATTAAACACTTATTAAGTCATATTTAAGAATTTGATGGATGAGTAATGTCATGTCTTTTCTTCATAATTTGTGTTCTGAGCCAAATGCTCTTTGACTTCCAGCTTTTTTACTCCCTTATTACTTGGGGACAATAATCTCCATGATCATGACCTTTCATCAGCAGCAGCATCATGAGCTCATGTCTTGAAGGAAGGGATGTGCAGCTTGCTTTGTGCTTTAGTGGTTTCCAATGTACGTCAGTAATTCAGTTTTCAAACAATAATGTCTGGAGGTTTTGTCTGCTCTCTTCTTATTCATGGGGCACCATGGAGTGCAGAACATTTTCTGCAAAAATAATTAAATGAGAACAAGTACTTAAAAATGTTCTCCAAATTGTGCAATCTGTCTTGACATAAATAGAAGCATTATTAAATGCAGTGCAATGACGTGTTTATGCCACCAACTGTTCATTATGAACTGATAATGTGAGGGCTCTTACAATCACCGGCTTCATTCAAACAAGTAAATGAAGTGGTCTTTGCAATCTGTCAGGCTCACCCTCTCATTTTCTGATCATTCATGTTGCTCGTGCTGCTACAGTTTCTTTCTCTCCACAGTCTGCGTGGAGATAAAAGCTTGACAGAAATGATATAAAGAACTCTTGGTTTGATGCCCATTTTAATCTATCCATGACCCACCTTTGGGACCTGAACGTGTTTTGTAGTGACAACATCAACAGTGTATGGAGCCAGAGATTTTGAGAGAGCTCCACAACCCCACAGCAAAATGAGAAGTGAGGGTGAGGAAGACGGAGATCGGTAGATACGATTTAAAAGATAAGAAACCTAGTGCTACAAACCTGAGATCTATGGAGACTTAGCAAGTCATAGATATGGGCTCCTGACTGTGAGCTGACATTTAGAAATGTAATAAATTCATCCGAAGACATTGAAAAGCATAACATAAAATAGTAATAGAACAATTTAGGAAAATAACTACTGCAATCACAGAACAATCCTTATCTGTCTGAATGATGAACAAAAAACAGATACTGGACGTTAAGTTATTGATTCTTACATTTACAAAGGCCTTTGATTAGAACCACTTGAATCGCCAATTGCAATTACAGAATAAGATTGGCAGTCATACAAGAAGCACAGCCAATATATGAAGGACTTAATTGGGCTGTTATTCAACTATAATCAACATTAACAAAGACCACACAAAAAGCACCCTTTCTTTGAGCTAATGATGATACTGAAAATCAAAGTTGAAACTGACTATTTTGCATTAACGTTTAGCATTTTTGCCTCAAAGTCTCACAAGAAAGTGAGAGAAACTTAATGATGGACACATTGGGATGGTATGCAGCAAAGGTACCTGACCAGTTTTATGTGTCACTTAATGTTTAAATATTGGATCACCAGAACTACCTAACTCCCTCAGTGCTAATTTATTGTTTAACCTCTTTGGTTTTTGCTCATTCCTCTGAAGCTTTCCATTGCATTCATGCCAATCAAGCATGTTGAATCTAAACAAACTGAATTAAATTGAGGGATGGAATGCAATTGACTAGTAAGGAGAAATAATTAAAAAGTTGTCGGACACTTCTATTAATAGAGCAATGCAAATGCAATTTGGCAGTTCACCAGGCTCTGACTCTAAGCTATAAGGGCAAGCTAATTTGGTGGCCTTATAAAACACCTGAGGTTCACAGGGTTGGAGGGTATTCAGAGGTGATAAAAGAAGGACGGTGTGAAGCAGCTGCAGCGGTGATAATGGGGGTTGTTTTAACTGCTGAGTGTGATGAGGTGGTGATACGGTGTTGGGGGAGGGCAGAGAGGATAAAAGTCTAAGTGTGGACATGAAAAAAAAACCTAATGACCTGTCCTGTCATTATCTACTACAGCATGACAACTGACACTTCAGCAAAGTTTATGCAAGCGTCAGGCTTACTCATGTCTCTGCATCACTATACTTTTAAACAACTTAAAAACAGCATGATTTTGGCAAATTGCAAAGTGGCTTTGGGGATGGAAATGTGAGTTTGGTCCAGACTGAAAAATCGTAGCAACTATTGATAGATTTCTTAAAACTGTTAAACAGACATTAATGGCCCCCAGAGGATGAACTCTACTGGCTTTTGGGCTCCATTGACTTTTCTTCTATCATCACATGATATTTGCGGTTTTGACTCAAATGTCTGAACCACAATGAATTGTAATAACTTTGAGAATGGCCGTGACAGCGCCATCCTCTGGTCAGCGTTTACATTTGACCAATATTTAGTTTTCTAACATACCTGTAAAACTAAAGAAAGTTAGCCAAATTGTGTTTACTTTCTTAAAAACATTAGTATGTTAAACTGAGAGAGTAAACATGGTAAACATGGAGCATGTAAACTGTGCAGCTTCACAGAGCTACTAGCATTGCTGTGGTTGAGAGACTGTAAGATTAAGAAACAATAAATGTGCTGATTTTGATAGAAAAGATGATGTTTCAACAAGAAAATCGTAAGTGATGTGTTTGGAGAAGCGATGGTGATGGTGAAGTGGAGGGATGAGGGCTGGAGCTGAGAAACAAGACGCCACTCTTCACACAATAACTAAAGAAGTTCAAACTGTAACCTAACACACACTTTCAGCTGTTGTCCCTGAAAGATTCTCCCAATACATTTTCAATTCTGGTGTGATTTAGTGGAGCCTTGTGTCATACTGCCTGTCAGGTCTGATTCATCTGCAAGGGATTTTCCAAAGATTAAATATTGATCCCACAATAACTGTTGAAAGGAAGATGAAAATACAAATAAGATTGAATGTGATGTGTGTTTGTCTCTGATCTGAGCCGTGATAGCACGATTCATCACGACCCTTGCAAGAATCAGGGAGCTTTGTAAAAGCTCTTTTTCTGGGATTTCTTAAACCTTTACAAGCAGTGTGAGCTCTCCTGATGTCTCTCTAACTCCTTTTGAAAATATAAAATACAAAATGATAAGGACAAATGATAGAAAAGTTAACTAAAACACATGAGAGATGATTTTAATAGAGAGGCGAAGTCACGCCCATCTACTTCCGGTCCATGGGACCTTATTTCGGAAAAATTATGTATTGAAGCCAATGGAGAGAGAAAACTTATCTTTCGATCCCGTTTAAATTGTGCCATGAATTACACATATGATGTTTGTCAGTCTTAAAGAACAATTTCCATGTCGAAAAAGGCACAGTTTGTCGTAAAACTGTTGAAATATAAGACTATGAAAAATACGCAACTAGAAAGACTACAAATCCCAGAGTCGCGTAAGTGATGTCATAACTGATGTCACAATTGTTTTCCTCCGCTAAATATAAGAGATAGCTAAGATAAGATAACTTTAACAAGATGCCTGTGTGCTTAGTACCAGGCTGCAATCATACCAGCAATGGGTCTTGCTCGTTCTTTCGCTTCCCGTCTGATGAAAGGACCAGGAGTGGCTGGCTGGATCAAGTTAGCTACCTAGCTAGTTACTAGCAAGCACATTAGTTAGCATTACAGTCTTAGCCTTGTCCTTTTTATTAGCCTTAACATGAAGTAACATCAAGTAACCCAAAATGTTAAGCAGTAAGAGTAGTAGTCATACTGTATTTCGTGAACCCTTTGAAGAGTACTGTCACACCGGTGTGATCATTCTATA
>NW_011333014.1:0-1231 GCF_000735185.1 Notothenia coriiceps
CACACACACACACACACACACACACACACACACACACACACACACACACACACACACACACACACACACACACACACACACACACACACACACACACACACCTCCAGCTCCTGTGCGGGTGTACAGAGGCAGACTCGTGGCAGCTCTCCATAAAATCTCCTGCTGATTCTCCGGCCTCTCCTCCTTCTCGTATAGCTCCTTCTCCACTTTGGGCAAACAGAACTGCAGTCACAAAAAAAAAAATAAAAGCAGATTTGAATGTGAGCATGGTAAAACTGCAATTCAGGATTGTGATTCTAGATTATTTAATTGATCATTTTGTGGAAAAACTGCCTTTCGGATGGTATTTTGACCCACATTGCATCGCATTTACACTGTAGTTCAAATTAGGGCTGCCATTTCAATAGCCCGATTATCAAAATAGTCTGTGATAACATTTTAGACAATTAGTCAACACAGCTTTAAAAACTGAGGATTTTCAGATACAAATAAAGATATTTAATTAAGAAAAGCAGAACATTTACATATTAAAGAGGCTGGTTGTGGATATTCAGGGCTTGTGTACCTCTTTGGAGGGGTTCGCAGGCTGGATGAAGATGGTCTTCCAGTACGACCATACGAACATGATGAAGAACAGGTGGAAGAAGATCATGTAGACGACTGCAGGGAAACATGCAGCCACACGTCAGCACCAACAAGATGGAGTCACACGGAACAATTTGAAGCTTCGTTTATAACGTTGTCATTCAAATTCTGACTCAACATTTGAATGCTGTGCAGCTTCTTCTTCTTAAAAAGATGTTTGCATGTCTATTGCACTATTTCAGATATAGATGAGGCTCCCCCTATAAGTAGAATAGATGTTATAATTAAAATAATTCACAACACGCTTTTATCTAACTAAATATTCTGCTTTATCCATATTTGTTCGAGTGTAGCCTTTAACCGTTAGCCCTTCTTGAAGCACACAAAGGGAGGCACTGATATAGCATTTATATAACAAATACATCTATTTACCGGTGAGTTGTATTCATTAAAGCACCGTGGATTTCATTTTAAAACAAAGGGGCACGCCTGTTTTAACTTCCAGCGTTTTATATTACATTTAGACTACTATAATAACATTTTGTTTTATGGTAACACTTTCTATTAAGGCACACTTATTCACCATCAACTAGTTGGTCATTAACATATTAGAGTCAAACTACCAGCTTATTGGTTATGAACCAGA
>NW_011333014.1:1258-4062 GCF_000735185.1 Notothenia coriiceps
CACCCGCAACCTGCGCCCCAATCTGCGATGGGGGTGGAGATAAACCTCGTAGACTTGAGAAAAAAGAATTATCAGATTATTTTATTTATGTATACGGTCACATTAGTCAACTGGTAGACACATAAACAACGATTATTACTGTTTTTGTTATTATGTAAGAGTGTCAGAATATCATTTTTTATTTTTGCTAAAATTTTTTACTACTAAAGCGTAGTAGTGCGGAGCAGGCCGAGGCGCCGCTCGACCCCCACACAGTCACTAAAACACCGTCGAGAAGGAGTCTTGCGATTGTCGCTCTTTCGAGATGTTACCGTCCGTTTGTAAGATATGAACTGAATAAAGAGGATTTTTTCTTATCAGTAATGACCACGACTCGCGATCCAGGGCTCGCGATCCAGGACTCAGGACCACAGCAACAGGATCAGCCATGTTTTGGCACATGTGTCCGAACCTCACTATTTCAACATGTGCCTACTTTGTTCATGTACTGTTGAGGTTAATTTCAGTAGTTGGGGAGGCGTGTTGCGCCTCAGGTTCAAACCCACTGCAGTCAGCATGTCGTTGTGCCCCTGGGCAAGACACTTCACCCCAAATTGCTCCTCTGGGGATTTCCCACAGTATTGAGTATGTAAGTTGCTTTGGTTATTGAGGAAAAACTCTCAACTAATGGCTTATTACTTGTAGAATATGGTCATGTAGAATAAGGCATTAATAAGTGTTTTATAATGACTAATAAAGAGCCGATATACTGCTAATATGCATGTTAATTAACAACTAGTTGATGGTGAATTTGTGTACCTTAATATAAAGTGTTACCAAAATATTATAATATAAACAAATATTGCTGTCTTTTACAGACTGAAATAGTTATACAGTAATAGAAGAGAGAAACACATTTAGATTTAGATTAAATGTACTGTATTCATCCAGAAATTGGGAACGTTTTTTTTGGAGCAGCATGTTAACAATAAAATAATGTACAATAAAAAAGTAAATATACACATAATGAACATAACTAATATACATATCTATAGAATACAACATATACGAAATCCAGAAAAAGCTAGAATACACTGTAATAGAGCAAACCTATTACTTCAAATATAAATATAGGATGATATTTACAAAACTTATAGAAGTGTACATTTTGTATTATATATGCACTTTTATATTAGAAAAATTGAATCGACTAATGAAATATGGTGTACTATTATTGATGCAGATACCTGGCAGTATAAAAAGCCATAGAAGATATTTCACCATTAACAAAAGTTACAATGATAAACACAATAATACATCACTCATTCAAATCCAGTTAAATAATATATATTAATTATTAAGGCCACTTTGGATCATGGGTATTTTTATATTTGGTACTGTACTATATTTTGCTTCTAATACTTGTGTACTTTTGCTTACGTAATATTGTAAATGCAGGACTTTCATTTTAAAGAGTATTTTTACACTGCTGTATTATTCCTTTCACTGAGTTATAAGATCTGAATACTTCTTCCACCACTGTGTACAAGGTGGGCTAGCTTGAGCACAATATGTAAACATAGTTTAAATTGTACAAACTGTTTGATTAAAATAAATAGTTGCATGTAAGTTCAGGCAAAGACTGATCTTCACTGCAGAGTGATGTTTCGGCAGATTTTGACACTAGAAACGTTTTCAGGGTTGTCTGCTGAATAGAGAACATGTTCTCTGTGCTGATGATGAATCTTAGTTTAAGGCATTGAAGAGAGGACTCCTGAAGCACCCGACATAGGCTTTTTGGAAAAGCATTTATTTTAAAATGAACTGTTGCCAAGGATTCAGTTCTATTGTAGGTCATTGTATTAAAACTATACCTTTTGCTAAGAATACAGAAGTGTTTTCCTATACATTAAACATGTAGATCTATGTTCTCTGCATGTCCAATTGGAAGTTATCCCTTTTTGAAGAACTGTTTTGCTTTAAATTATTTACACAGTAAGTCTCTCTTTGTTTCACATGGTTATCTCATTTCATTCGTCTCGACTCCCAGTATCAAATAACTGAATAGCTCTCGAAGGCTAGACATTGCAAAAAAAAAACTCATTAGCTGTTTATATAAAACTGAAAGTGATTATTGTACCTTTTATAAAGTCAGAGAAGTAAAGCCCTGCAACATTTGTTGACTCTCTTTCCCACGTGTATTAGCTTTGTTTCAATGCTTCAGGGTACCACACAGTATTCAAACCAAAACCAACTGTACCACAAAAGATTTGTGCCTTTGAGCAACTTTTATTTAAAAACTCAATAAGCCATTGTCTCAATTTCCTTAAAGCCATCTTCTTTTTTTTAGGTAATTCGATATCTTCTGTTGCACCCAAGAAATGTGCAAAACTACAAGAGTGCAAATATATTTTTTTGCACACTATATTGTCTGTGGTCTGTTGTTCGAACACCTGTTAGTAATCACACTTTCTATCTCAACAACTACTAAATACATTGTCACTGAATGTGCACGCAAACATGCTGTTGGTAAAACATGCTAAGCATAACTTTCAATATTTTAGCATGTCAACTTGTAGACCTACTGTAGGTTTGCATTAAAGTCCTTAATACGTTATTGTCTAATTTACTTAAAACTCTCAAAGCCAGCCTGTTGAGAAAAGTCTTGAAGGAACATAGCTTTCCCTTCATGTTAATTGCATGGGTTATGGAATAGTACTTGGATGCTGTCATGAGCAGCTATAGAATCAGAATCAGGTTTATTACCAGGTAGGTTGACACGTACGAGGAATTTGACTTGGTGTCGTGGTGCATACATAAAAGTA
>NW_011333015.1:0-3562 GCF_000735185.1 Notothenia coriiceps
CAGGACTTATCAGTAACTTTAGACATCGTAAAACCATTTTAAACGAGATTTTATTGTAGATTATACATATTACTGATACCAATTATATAATATTTACCTTGTTCATTAAAAATTTTAAAAAATACTTTAAAAAATATATATTAAAAAAAATATATATATATATTTTTTTTTATTTGTAATGTGGGAAGAGGTGGAGCGGCGCCCCTAGCGCCCCTATGGGCCGGCCGCCACTTCTGTGTAGTATAATCATGCTGTTTAACCGACGCCTTGATATACCACACTTGTCAGATGGATGGACTATTTTGTGAAATTGCTAACAAGGATTTAAAAAAAATTGTGCTTTAATTATTTGTGGTCATGTGTTACGTAGGAGCTGCAAAATAGACTTTGTACCACTGACCAATAGTTTTTAAAAGGTTATCTGTGTATTCGTGTCTTACATGGTGGAGATGTCGAGTAGCTTGAAATGTTCCTGAGAGCCCAGCTGAGCAGCCACATCTCTGAACTCCTCTGTTAACCGGATTAGACCCAGGTCCAGGTTAAACTCTGCAGGGAATGTCACTATCCAGTACCTGAACACACATAGAGACATCAGCAGCAAGTATTTTGACAGTACAAAGAGGGAGGAAAAACAACTTGTGCCACAATGGAAAACATTTCATTTTACCTCCAAGAATTTTCCACTAACCTAAACAAAGACCCTTTTGAACTTGTGACCCGTGACTCACATGTGATGCCCTTGTAGTGTTGTGATATGGTGCAGGAAGTGCCCAAAAGCTTACGTCACATTTACAACTTACAATTGTGGGATGTCCCCACCCTTTGTGACCCAGTTTAGAGCAATGTTGTCCTCAAAACTCAAGTCACTGGTTTGATTCAAGGTTAAAACAATTGCATAATGTTCATTGTCATATTTAATGCAGATGAGAGACACAATGTCTTTTGATGTCTGATTTTTAAGTTCGATTCTGCATAAACTGGAATTGTAAGCCAAACTGTAAAACTAGTCTTAATAACCACATAAATAAGTTGAAAATAGGTTATAGCATTGGCTTTTCTGAGGGCTAGAGTTAAGATTTGCAAGAAGCCGAGATTAAAAAGTGTTTAATGTGATGTGATGGATGAATCTGCAAGTAAGTAGCACCTTACCTCATTAAATAACAAATCTTCAACCGTGTTCTTTGGCAGCTGTCATCTTTGCAGTCACGATACGTGGGCTTCAGTAAAGGACTTTTCAAAAATGTGAAAAACTTAAACATTGCAATCCAGCCTTCCCCTCTCCTAACTCTTCCAAAGCAGTGGCTATTGCTTATCTAATTTGACCTTTATGGTAGTTCTTACTTAAAAAAGATTGATGCATGGAAGAGAGAAAGTTATCTCAGTTGGTTTACTCTTGTGTCAAGTGATCTGGACCTTGGTAGCCGACCATTCAAACACATGTGCCAAAACTAATGCAAATAGAGAAACATCTTCACCAACTTGACAACACATGCGCAGCGTTTACTTAAGGCACTGCATAAACAAAACGCAAAAACGCTGGCATAAGCTTAAAACACAACGGAACCCAGGGGACACTAAAAGAGATGCACACAGCTGGGACCGGAGCGCATGTGATCACAGCCTGTTTCATAATGGTAAGTGTTTTGTCAGTATATTTAAAATGAGTGGGTTAGCTATGTTAGCTAGCCAGTTTACAGCAGATCTGCAATTATATCGGAAGGAATCATGTGATCACATTGTCAAAGTAAAGTCCACAGAAATGACATTTTAGGTAAGTTAAAACAACAGTGGTAGTTAGTACTTGCAGTGTTTCGTTTATGCAGTGCTTTTGGTAAACGCTGCACATGTGTCGTCAAGTTGTTGAAGCTGTTGCTTTATTTGCATTTGTTTTGGAACATTTGTATTTTTGATCTGGATAGTTTTTTAAGCTTCAGTGCGTTTTGCTAATGGAAGTGTGTTTGGCCGCTGTAGAATAATTGCACCTGTCGGCCACCTACTCATGGATCAATGTTGCCCATTTCAAATTAACACCAAAGCACCAATAAAGGTCATGGAAAATCAGTCTTTGTAGTAAAATGAAACATCAATTGCTATGTTTTCTTGATTTTGAGATTAAGGTTGGATTTCCTGTGTTGTGGGAATTAATGTATCTAAGGAATCACATTACTGCAGTAAATATCTCGGGCAACATGAAAACATAGCCAGCATCTTTAAACATTTTGTTAAAACAACATTATGTTATTATTTGATCTTAGAAAAACAGTCTCCAACTATTTTGAAGCTCCTCTAACTTGTAATAGGGAAAACGATCCCTTTGTTATTAATCATAAACAAAGGCTTTGGTAACATGACTGCTGACAGTGTTATTTAACTGAATTGCACTCAGGTGATCCTTGTTGCTTTACAGCCATGTTTTAATGTGCATTAGCTGTGTCTTTCTCCAGGCTTTTTGCCAGATGGGATATATCATCAGGAGTTTTCCCGCCAGTTCTGAGGATGTGATGTACCAGCGGTGCATCAGCAGCAGGATGCGAGGGAGCAGGTTGGCCTGCAGCTCCCCATTATCATCTATGGAGAGAAGTGAGTCACAAAATGTCAGCAAATTAAACTTAATGTACCCGGCACTGTTTTAATGTTAATGTTTATGTGGTGAGCATAAATGGGCCGTTTCCCTAATTACTTATTTGAATGAATAGTCCTGATGAAACTTTTAGTTGTCAGCAAATCTGATATAAAGAGCCATTTGTCATTGTCTGTGTATCTTAAGCGTGATATATCTTATGTATCTGTCCCTGACATGTTCATTAGTTGCTATTATTACACTTGGTTGCAATTTATTCAGGGTCACCTACCAAACGCACGAGCGCATTCTTTGAGGAGAGCATCTAGAGATGCTGCCTTTCCCAATGTAGATGCTCCCATAATCCCAAACTGGATTCAACACTTCCTGATCACTGCTCTGGACCAATCAGGGTTTTCCTGTGTGCAGGAGAGAGAGTATATGAGTCTTAAATAGCCTGTGACACGATTTTCCCCCATCATCCAAACCCATCAATTTGAGTAAATATTGTCCCCTTGAAAACCGTTACTGAACTGATTTTGGATATTTGTACTTTGATAACCATTAATCTGCCCTTCAATGTTGACCATTTCCTGGATCTTCTCGGGGATTCTTCAAGTCCCGCCAAATTATGGGTGACGTCAATGCGGGCACAGCGCTCCAGCTGCACCGTTCAGGATCCAAGCATCTGCATGTAAACGCACGATGGCGCACACAGCAGCAAGCTCAGACAGCGATGACAGTTTAATTTTGAACGTGTCTGAGAGCTCATATGAGGCTGAAGGATCGGTTTATTTTGTATCTGTTAGAAGTTTAGGAATTAGGTGCGTCAATATGGGCGATCATACGGTCATGTAGCCAGTGGTGGACTGGGACTAAAAATCAGCCCGGGACTCTCGACCGGCCCACTTCGGTACAACTAGTAAATTGTCAACGGGGGGAGTGGGGGATGTGCTAGTGACTTATCCGACCGGCCCACTTCGGTACCAGCCCATCGGGATT
>NW_011333016.1:0-1231 GCF_000735185.1 Notothenia coriiceps
AAAGAACAATCCAATATTTAGATTTTGGGTATCCTTTTGTTGAACGGTCTGTTTAAAATGAATCGAAGCATCAGACTAAAAAAGCTTTTGAAAATATAATATTTGTAATTCTGACTCTGAAAGTTCTCACAACTACAGTAAACAGCATTAATCGGAGTCTTTATAGGCGTAGTGTGTTTTACTAAGGTCCCTGAACGCACCGCCACGCGCTCTTGTGTGAGTGCGGGCTCCGCCATAATGCAGCCTTTACCACTATGGAAAACTGCATTAATTGGAGTCTTTTTTCTCTAGGCGTAGTGTGTTCTCTGACAGCAATACGCCGGCCATAATGTCCCTGCACCCGCATAGCGCTCTCCTTTAGATAGCACTCCCTGCGGTTCATCCCCCTCATCTGCGCATGCCCACTAGCCACCTCCTTTACAGGAGCTACAGCGAATGGGGAATTTTGACGGTTAACATTGTGTGTAAGTGTAGCATTTGTGGAAACAAAAGACACTCACGTTTGGATACAGATCAACCTCATTCTTATTAGAAAACGTAGTGATCTGTGCATTATACAGGGAGGAGGCGGATTCGCCCTCTCGTCCTGGGCGGAGAGATTTTCTCCCCCCGCCAGGCCAGTCAGATCCGTGAAGACTAGTGAAGCCAGTCCCCGTGAGTACCGGCACGCCGGTTCCACGGGGTGGGCTGAAGACGTGGAGGGCGCCGCGGGCACGAGATCTCCGTGCCGGCACCTCTCCCTCTCACCGTCGCGTCGCGCTCCCTCGTCTGCAGAAAAGGCTGTGGAGGAGCGCGGCGCGCGCTGCGGTGACTCTTCTCTCTACTGAGGTCTTTGAACGCACCGCGGCCGACCCTCAGGGGAGGGGGGCCGCGCATGCCGTCACAATGCCGTCTCTTCGAAACGGACATTATGGGAAAAAGTGGAATTGTGGAGAGAGATTACTCCTTGCCCGTCTACACTACAGGCATGAAAAAATCTTGAAGCTGGGCGTGTCTGAAGCTTGGCGATTTTTTGCGAGCAACCAATCACATGAATCTCCCGCCCCCGACAT
This sequence comes from Notothenia coriiceps, assembly GCF_000735185.1. Lineage (NCBI taxonomy): Eukaryota > Metazoa > Chordata > Actinopteri > Perciformes > Nototheniidae > Notothenia > Notothenia coriiceps. The sequence goes on from NW_011333016.1 coordinate 1,053, forward strand.
ACAAAGCAATAGCAATGTTAAAACGAAGTAAACTGGATATAAACTCTCCAAACAGGCGAAAAACGATCAGTTTCACCCACTGTCTCTGCCACCTCCCTCCATGCCTGGTTCCTCCGGTTTGTATCCCGGTAAATAGTTCCGGTCGTAAAGAACCGGGTGATTTGCTACCGTAATATCTC
>NW_011333017.1:0-6849 GCF_000735185.1 Notothenia coriiceps
TAACAGGACACAACAGAGTCATCAGCATAGAGAATGATATAACAGTCACTTAGTATCATCTTTACAAAGATTAAACATAAAGGGCCCCAGGATAGAGCCCTGTCGAACACCTTTAAAAAAGACAGAGCAAAAGCAATTGGCTCTTGAAGAACCTTATGTCCTAAAATAATGAACATCAATTCAACAAAATAAGTAACCATTTCCCCCCCATTATGTTTATATGTGTTGTATTTCAACATCAGTTTTGACAGAGCGAGTGCCGGATATATAATGCTTGAGTATATGTTACTACCATAGAAAGTTCCTATGAAGAAATATTGTTCAACTGTTCGTAAAGCATCGGCTTCAAACAGTTTGAGAAGATGATCAAATCAACATTCACTGAAAACAAGTCACTTTTTGATATCCTCATTGTTTCTGGTCCCTCTGGGTTTGAATGGATGTTTGATTCTGTGGAGCACGTTAAAGTTAGAATGGGATGTTAGGTTGCCATTTCAAACTTTAGAGCGACCAAGAAGCTAAGAGTTCTTCATCATTGCCTTAGTGGGAGGAGTTAGGAAATGTTGACCTCTCAGGAGTTCAACAGGTTTACCCGCTTCACACCAGACACTAACTGAACACAATGTTAATGAATGGGAACTCTAACCAGAACACAGAGAACACCACTCCCCAGAATACATACTCATACAAGCTACATTGTTGAAAGCAATAATAAAATAAGTCACCTGTCCCTCTGGGTTTGAATGCATTTTTAATTTTGAGTAGCAGGTTTAAGTTATATTGGGATGTGTGTAGATGTGTGTGAACGTTAGGCTATGAGCAGGTGTATGACAGCCTCTGCCTCTATGAATGTGTGTGAATGTAAAAGCGCTTTGATGGGTCGTAAAGACTGGAAGAGCGCTGTATAAATCCAGATAATTTAGAATTCAACTGGACACAGGTAGGCAGAGTTGGAAACATAATGACCCCAGAAGCCTGGGACAAGAGGCTCAGTGAATGTGGTGTGAAAGGTGTACAGGTGACTCAGTGTGTGGCCGGAGACTCCGTAGTAGGACAAAGTGCCAGCAGGCCAGTCCAGATACACCCCGATTCTATTGAAGTCCCCAAGGGGTGCTTCCCACATTTTCTTACTGCTGGCATGGAATGCCCTAAGAAGGTGTGCGTTTGCATTCAATTCTTTGCCAAAACACCAGGATTCTGAATTATTGCCGAACCTGCTCAGATCTTTGCTATGTCTGTCAGCTCCCTTGTATGCAACAGCACCAAAAACATACTCATAGGTAGTGGTACTCAACTCTACCTCCCAGTAATGGCACCCAGATAACTCCTCTTTGCACAACACCTGTGGGTGTGTTCCAAACCTCTCTGGGTTAGGAGGATAATACTGCGATGCTCCATATGTTGCCTTTTTGTTTCCCTCAGACAGAGTGAGACGGTTGTTGGCAGTGTTTGGGTCCAGGTTGAGATCACAGGCATCTGATGGAGAAAACATAACAAAATATCTTATCAGTAACTTTGATGGTCAAACTGCTGAGAATTCACATTTTTAACTAAAAAAGCCTGACTTACACCAGATCAGATCTCTCTTGTCTGTGATGGTCTCCACAGGAGGAGGCTTTTGACGTTGAAAGTCTTCAGTGACCAGCCGGCCTTTCCTGTAGTGGTAGATGGTTGCTCCTTTGTAGTTTTCATTGGTTTTGGCCGTTATGAGGAAACGGAATTTGCTGTTGTTCTTCAGCCCTTTGGAAGAACCCTGGAACATTTTGGCTTTTTCTCTCATTGTGTCCAGAACTTCATCGGAGTAGTACCACGGGTCTTCATGGGTACTTCCTAACTTGGTTGATTTCAAGAAGTCAGCCATCTCATCAAGGTAGATATCACCCTTTGGCATGGAGGTGAAAACAAAGCACAGAACATCCTCTACACCTGAAGCAAGGACCTCTCTGTCCAGCTCGTTCTGGTTCAGGACGATCTTTACTCCCTCCATGGTGTCGACACAGGACTTGATGATGTTGATTTCTCTCTCTTTGTTTTCCAGCCACTTGTTTAGTTTTTCATGGTTGAAGGGTGACTTGTACCTGTCTTCAAAGACTTCTTCCAGTGAGCTCTCCTCTTCCTTTCCTTCACGGATGGAGGGAATTTTCTCTGCCATGGCTTGCTGGAGGCTGGTTTTATAAATAACCACACAGTTTGTGGAAAGTGCTTAGGTCTTTTCGGATCTGTGGGAAGTCCTCTCCCACTTTGTCTCCCAGAGAATCGTTGCATCTCATTCTTATTTCCTTTAAATCTTCCAGAGCTTCCTGCACCTTGATAACTAGTCCGATGCTGATCTTCTCATCAGCTCAGGAGCTTTGGGATCAAAACTCTTCAGAGGCATCAGCCAGACCTTCAATGGGACTGAATTCTCTCCATTTGTTCCCAGTAGCTTTGGAAGTTCTACATAGGTCTGCACTGCATCTTTAAATGTTGCTGGGTTGCTTTTAAGAATGAAGTCTCCGTAGAATTCGCAGGAGAATTTCTCAGTCAGGGCTTTCTCTTCATCAGTCAGCTTGGTGCCAACACTTCCCTCAAAATGTAAAGAAGGAATCTTCTTTATCACAGCTTGCATGCTGCCCTGGATGTCCTGAACCTGGCTGGCTTCTAACTTCTCACTGTCAAACACAAAGAAAGCATCTGCCCCATACAGGATGCCTGTGACTACATGTGTGGCCAAGCCCTTCTGAATAACCTCCATCTATTCGGTGTCCAGGGTCACATGATCAATTAACAACTGCTTGAAGTTGGTGGTAGCTTTGTACTGACAGGTCACTCTGCTCTGATTCTGGAATTCCTTGTCATCATTCAGATACTTGGCAGATCCTCCAACTTCTATCAGTCCACTCAGAAAACTGGCCTTCAGAGACGCTTCAATGTCCATCAGAGAGGACTTGGATTCAATTGAGTCAGATGCAGACATTTCAAAATAACTGCTGTGCTGAGGGGTATCAGTTGTTTTTTCTTCTAGTGTTTTATCATTCCACAATCTGGGACCTGAAAGAATTGGAAAGCAAACAGTTTTCGGATCAGTTCAGGGCGAAACCTTTGTTTATATAAATCATCTAAACCTGATCTAACCTAAAGTGATTTCCTTTGTTCAGTTCTGAGATTAAAGACTTTCTGAGAACAAATATATAATTGTACATTTTTTCATTTAATTGAACTTTTTTTCTGAAAATCTGCCAATTCTGACGCTTGTAATGCTGGCTTTGACCACAGGAACTAAAATAATATATAATTCGTCTTCTGTACTCTAGCATTCTGTAAATTCTGAATTCAGGATTTAATATCACAATTTTGACTTTTCTTCAGAATTCTGGCTTTATTCTCAGTGAGCCAGAAAGGCATTGCTGTCCCTGGGCACATGCTAACACACTAACGACTTGTGGTGTTCATATTTTTGTTTCTCACCCATTGTTCGTGGGTCTGGTGGACCCGCTGCCTTTTTGGGCTTCAATTCAACATAATCAAACTCCAGATAGCCGTCAGGCGTAGTGGCGTCGTTGAGTCGGCGGTAATCCCCGCACGGGCGGAACCCCGCCGTTCGGTTTGGGGACGACGTGCAGGGGGGAAGCCCAAAGACTGTCGGAGCGGCGGACAATGCCCAGGCGCTCCATGGTTGCGAACTCCGCCCCCGCCACAGACAGCTTAGAAGGGTTCAACCGCCGGGCCCTGGCGTAGACAGGAGGCCCCTCGGTAGTGACGTGGTGCTCCACGCCATGCTTAGTGGTAAGCGCAGAGAAGGTGGGCAGCGCCAGGTCTGGAAACTCGGCCAACAGTCTGAGAAACGTGTCTGCCCCCGACAGCGAGCCCGACAGCCCGTCGTACGCTGCGCTGCCAAGTGTGCACACGAGGGAAGAAAACGTTAAGGCATCAACCAAAAGCTTATTGTTAACGTCCAATAAGAGTCCATGAGCACACAAAAAATCCGCTCCGAGGAGGGGAAAAGAAATGTCCGCTGTCACAAAATCCCAGCTGAAACGCTGTCCTCCGATGCACAAACACATAGGCCTCACGCCGTACGTGCGAATGGGACCGCCGTTAGCCGTCGTCAATTGCGGTCCGTGCCCACCACGGGTGACATCTTCGCTCGACGCTGGAACCACGCTCCGTTGAGCGCCCGTGTCACACAGAAACAGGCCCCCCGGAACGCTGTCGCTGACGAAGAGGAGCCTGCCCGTGCCGCCAACGCTCAGGGCCAATACTGAGCGCCGGCCCCCCCGTTTCCCGGGGGTTTGTAGCTGCACGGAGCGATGCATTTCTTAGCCATTGTCCCGAAACGTGCGTGGTAAAAGCACTCTCCAGTGTCTCCACGCCGGCTTGAAACTGCCGTGTCCGACCCCCACCATGCTCTCTTGCCTGCAGATGGGCCACTGAGCGTCGCGGCTAACGTCTCTCTACCGGGCTGTTGTGTAGCCAGGAAAAAACGATCCGCTTCATCAGCCAAGGCACGGGGCTCCGTGACAGGTGTGTTGGCCAGCACCGTCTGGACCCGGGAAGGTAAGTGACGCAGGAAAATCTCCGTGAATAAAATCCGGGGACCTAGCAGATTTAGCATTTTCTCCATTAGCCGAGATGGCTTGCTGTCTCCTAGGCCTTGAATGTCAAGTATCTGGCGGGCCCTCTCCTTAGCAGATAAGCTACATTTCCTAAGGATAAGAGCCTTAATCGCCTCATATTTGCCATGGTGTGGGGGGTCTGTGATAAAAACAACCAACCAAAACTCAAAATGTCCCCGGTTTTAATTGTGAAAATCTGGTCACCTTACTGTAGCTGCCACTCGCCTTCCGTGGCAAATGCTGCTATTTAAACCCGTATTTATCGTGTAAAATGTCGCTGTTTAGGCATGTCTTTATCGAACTGATCTGTACACAGGACTGATGATCTGTACACAGGGTTGGGTTGTAACGGAATACATGTAACGGCGTTACGTAATCAGAATACAAAAACCAAGTAGCCTAACTCAGCGCCATATAGAGAGATATTCTATCTATATGGCGCTGGCCTAACTGTATTCAGCTCGCGTTACATTTGAAAAACAACTAATCTGATTACAGTTACTTTCGTAAACCTGAAGTGAATACATTTTGGAATACTTATTGGAATTATTGGTGGAAAAGTTTCCTCACAAAATGTAATATTCATTACCGGCAGAACTGTCTGCACAGCGCAGCAGCATATCTGTGAGGCCCCGCCCCCGCACGCAGATGAGAGAGACATCTCTTTTTAAAATTATATTGAAAGTTAGAAACGGAGATGGTTCGATAAAACGTGCAAGATAACGTTTATGTAACATAAAATGATGACATTTCATAACGGGATAAAATCAAAGTGAATGGCCTGCTGCTGCTGAAGGCATGGGGCATATATAACTGTCCTTTGTCTTTATAAAGTAAACCTTAGCATCTCACTAGCAGTGACAACTGCAATCAGTTACAGCTGCCCTAAGTCTGTAGCCAAGTCTAATAACACCATTGTACACGTTGCTGTGTCAATACAGATATGTATTTGTTAATTATTTGTCTTTGCGAGTCATAATACACCTGGTTTATCGTAGCAAGCAGTGGAAACTCCCCTCAAGAAGCGACAATTGCCAAGGGCGTTGCAACCCTCACTCGCCAATATTTCATCATAAATATAGCAGGTTTGTTTATTTTAGCAAACCATGCTCCAAGTAAAATTCAATAGAAATGATAATGTATAATGTTTTTGAAAAATAGAGATCGCACATCAGTCCTGTGTACAGATCAGTTCGATAAAGTCATGCCTAAACAGCAACATTTTACACGATAAATACGGGTTTAAATAGCAGCATTTGCCACGGAAGGCGAGTAGCAGCTACAGTAAACCTTTTCTGGTATCTTGTGGCAACTCCCGTTGAGCAGCGGCAGATGCCTAAGCAAGTTGTGGCATCTGTGGCATCTGTGGCATATGCTGGAAGTACTTGCCACAGATGCCACGGAGTAGTGGCCTCTGTGGCAGATGCCGGAAGTACTTGCCACTGCCTGCAGATGCCACGCAATGAGCCAGGCCCTACTGTGATCTGTTTGGTATTTTTTTAAATAAAAAGTATAAATATGCCTTAAATAGGTATGGTCCTACACTATATTATTCAAATATAGCATGATAGGTTCACTTTAAATTGGCTATGCTCAAGTATGTAGGCAAGCTAATGTTGAAGTAGTGTATGTGAAATCAACCTCACAATAAGATGTGTGTATATTACAATTATTAATGTCATATTTCAAGATGATTACTTAGATATTACAATATGGTTGGTTGATCTGGAGTTCATTATTGAGCTTACACGTTAACATCACAGTCATCTGAAGAACGAACCCAAACCTTGTTGTTTTTATTAATTGCATTACGGTATCAAATAAACAGCAAGCATTGGTAACACAACTTCCAAAGTTACAGTTAGAATAAAAAGGACCCTGACTCGGACAATACACAATCCAACATGTTCAACAGAAGAGAATCAGTTATATTGTTTGTACACATGGTACTTTACATATATCTGTTTGTTTAAGGTGTCCAGGTGATGCAGACAGGCTGGACCAGAGAGTGAGAGACAGAACTGGACTCCTCACAGCAGTGAACTTCAGCTCAGGTACAAACACTCTATTTTTCATACTGTACAAAGAATCAAGAAAGATATTGGTTTAAATAAATGAAGTATTGACTTTAATAAACTGATATATATTCCATTAAACAATACTAGATCACCTACACATCAGTGAAGTCAAGCACAAAGTTACATTTAGATGTTAACAAGCAATATGATTTTGTCAGCTTTCTAATTTAATGTAT
>NW_011333018.1:0-3802 GCF_000735185.1 Notothenia coriiceps
CTTACTAATGTGGGCCGGTAGGATTTAGGTAAGCAAAAAAAAAAAAAAGGGAGTGGCCGGAACAATTACAAATGTGGGCCGGTAGGATTTAGGCAAAAAAGAAAAGATTTTAAATGTTTTTTTTTATTTTATTTTATTTTTGGCCCTCCGGCCCACACACAGCACCGGCCCACCGGGGAAACTCCCGGTATTCCCAATGGCCATTCCGCCCCTGTCTTTAATGTACTCCCGTTTCTGAGAAACGAGTTGCTGGAGAGAGAGCTGGCTCGACACGGGCAGCTTGCGTCTCTCCCATTAAGTTGATCCCCCTGGGCTGTAAATCCCCGCACCTCAAGCACGTTGTGGCTTTTAGGGACAGGTGCTTATGGTCCTGAAGAAGGATGAAGGGGAACTTAATCTGGCTCTCAAGTTTAAAATTTATGATTTTGTGTATACTTTCCATGTTACGTCTGACATTTTGAGATGTTATGGTTGTGGAGCGGCAGGACACCTGGTCCGCGCGTGCCCGGAGAGGGCGGGTGACGCGCCCGTGGTGTCCATGCTCGCAGCCGGCCCAATGGTAGCCGCGGCGGAGCCGCTACCGGTTGCCTTGTCCACGGCCGGCCCGCCGGTGATGGGGTCCGCGCCAGCTGCGGAGCCGCTGCCGGTTACTTTGTGCACGGCTGGGCCCTCGCCCGCGGCGGAAACGCTGGTGGTGGAACCGCCGGTCAGTCGGTCCGTGGCAGAGCCAACGGTTTCACGCGTAGAAAGCACACAGGCAGCCGGTACACACAGTATCACACACACACACTCAGGTCACACAGAAAGCAGATAGTGAGCACACTGCAGCCAGAGTGGCTGAGTCTGTTCTAGAGGATGTGGTAATGGATGAGGATTTGCTAAGGTTACCTGTTAAAAGGAAAAACGAACAAGTGAGCAAAGGAAGTGTGGCTCAAAAAGGGAAGGTGTCAAAGAGGGAGTCGCTGTGTTCCTCCTCTCAGCCAGAGGGAGTCTCAGAGGACTCAGAGGACAGTGACAGTGAGTCATTCTTTGACATCGTTGAGGTAGCAAAGGGAGAGGAGTACTCTTTCCAGAGGATCAGATCCTTTCTGGCGGAAACTAAGGGGTGGACAGGGGGGTGAAATTAGATGACTTTTTTACTGATTTGCAGATCTTTCACAATTCTGCCAGGGTTCTCATGCGGCGCAAAGAAGCCTTAGGGGAACCTTTCTTCAGCGGCCCAGAGAAGGCTCGGTTAAAGAAGATACTTCAGAGGATTAGAGAGGAAACTGCAAAGAAAGATGAATAAGTACATCTTGTTTTTTTATTTTTTTATTTTTCTTCAGCCAGGTTTTTGATTTTGTTAGGATGCAACTATAATTTCATTATGAGTGACATAAAGCTGGGCTCTTTAAACATTAACGGTGCTCGAGGGGATGCTAAGAGAGCATTTTTATTTACTTTATTAGGAAACAAGAGTTTAAATGTGACGTTTCTCCAGGAAACTCACAGTACTGCTGAGAACGAGAGTGACTGGAGGAGGGAATGGGGGGGGGGCTTCTTCAGCCATAAGCGCAGCAATAGTGGAGGGGTTGCCATTCTCTTTGCGAGGGGCTTTACACCCTTCTCCTGTACGGTCGATGAGGTCATCCCAGGACACTTGCTCAAAATAAATGCTGAATTTGAAAAAGTTAAAATATGTTTTATAAATATTTCTGCTCCCAGTGTGGGCGCAGAGAGGCTTTTGTTTTTTGAGAAACTGAAACACACTCTTAGCGTGTGATAGTGAGGAGTATCTGTTCCTGGGGGGTGACTTCAACAGAGAACCCTGTGCTGGATAGGAACCACCAGGAACCGCATGCTGCCTCCAAGAGTGCCTTCATAAGATGAACAGAAAGCTTTGAGCTGTGTGATGTTTGGAGGCACTTCCACCCGGGCCAGCGGCAGAACACCTGGGTGCACTCTAGGGATAACCTGTTGTCTCTAGCTAGGCTGGATCGTGTCTATGTTTTTAATCATCACATTAATGTAAGCAGAAGCTGCTCCATCAGTCCAGTGGGAATCTCTGACCATTCCCTCGTACAAGTCTCAGTTTTTATTAATCATGTTCAGTGTAATAGTGCGTATTGGCACTTTAATGCTTCTCTGTTGGCCGACAACCATTTTAAAAATGTTTTTAAATTATTTTGGGAAAACTACCGTTTATCTAAGAGTGAGTACAATTCTCTTCAGCAGTGGTGGGATGTAGGTAAAGTGAAGATCAAGCAGCTTTGCCTACAGTACACTTTCAATGTCACAAAGGACATGGCTAGATCTCTGAGAGCTCTGGAGAGAGAAGAGGTGGAGCTGCAGGGATTGGCAGACTCCACAGGAGAGCGAGAACATGTTGAAGTTTTCAAAAGTAAAAACTCAGCTCTGTCTGACCTGCTGGGGTTTTCTGCTCAGGGTGCTCTGGTCAGATCCCGGTTTCAGAACATCGTGAAGATGGATGCTCCCTCTCACTTTTTCTTTGGTCTCGAGCGTAAGAATGGTCAGAGGAGGCTGATGCACTCCCTGTCGATCCAATGCTGGGCAGCTGCTTCAGGAGTCCGCCGACATTCGTCAGTGTGCTGTGGAGTTCTACAAAGAGCTCTACAGAACAGAGTTCCAGGCCGAGCCAGAGGTGGCGCAGTCGTTCTATGAGGGCCTTCCTAACGCCCCTGAGGAGGACCATGCTGAGCTGGAGGCGGAGCTCTCTGCCCAGGAGCTGCAGGAGGCCCTGCAGAGCATGCAGAGTGGGAAGGCTCCTGGCATAGACGGCCTGCCTGCAGACTTCTATAAGGCTCTCTGGCCGGTTATAGGTGACGACCTGCTGAGTGTGCTCAGAGACAGTCTAAGTAACGGGAGGTTGCCTCTGAGTTGCAGGAGAGCTGTGCTCACTCTCCTCCCTAAGAAAGGAGACCTGCAGGAGATTAAGAACTGGCGTCCTGTGTCTCTACTCTGTACCGACTACAAGCTGCTTTCCAAAGTGTTAGCGACGAGGCTGAGGAAAGTGATGGAGCATGTCATTCACGTAGACCAGACATACTGTGTACCCAGCAGGTTGATAACTGACAACGTGACTCTGATTCCAGATGTTTTGGACCTCTCCGGTTCATTGGGCTGTGAGCTTGTTCTGATTTCTCTAGACCAAGAAAAGGCTTTTGACCGAGTTGAACACCAGTACTTGTGGCAGACGCTGGAAGCTTTTGGGTTCAGCTCTGGTCTCATAGCCAAGATCCAGTCTTGTACAGGGACATTGAGAGTGTACTGAAGTCAAACGGTAGTTTGTGTGCTCCTTTTGAAGCTCAGAGAGGAGTCCCACAGGGCTGCTCTTTGTCCGGGATGCTCCCTGGCCATAGAGCCCTTTTTACACCGGGGTCAAAGTTACAGGGTTTCTCTTTTCCTGGCTGTAGGGATGTTTTTAAATTGTCTGCGTATGCGGATGACATAATGGTCTTTGTTAAAAAACAAGATGACATCAATGTTTTAACTGAAACTGTGAGCAATTTTTGCAAAATCTCAGCTGCTCGAGTCAACTGGGGGAAAAGTGAGGCCTTAGCAGTAGGAGAGGGCAGTATTGACAGCTTGTTGTTACCTGGGGGCCTTGGTTGGAAAAGGGCAGGGGTAAAGTACCTGGGTATTTATCTTGGTGATGACACGTTTTGTTTGAAAAACTGGGACGGGCTTATAGAGAAAGTGGAAGGCCGGTTAAAGAGTGGAAGTGGATCCTGCCCAAACTTTCTTTAAAGGGCGTATCCTTATTTAACAACTTGTTTCCTCCATGCTGGCTCACCGGCTGGCA
>NW_011333019.1:0-4132 GCF_000735185.1 Notothenia coriiceps
CTCGCAGACCCCACGCAGCAAGCAGGAAATGAACCCAGCTCACACTGTCCGCTCCTCTGTCCGCGTGGCCTAGCAAGAGCTAAAGCCTGGTACTGCATGCTATTTAGCTTAAGATAGTTAGCACCAAAATGCCTCCGTTCTCTACAGATGACTTCCACAAACTTCTAAAGAAGATGGCCGTGTTGGAAATGAAAATGCAACGGTTGGAAGTTAACGTGGAAGTGAATGGACTAGGTTGGAATGACACCACTTTACCAGTGTTGCAAAAGAATGGACAAAGGCATGCTAACTCAAAGCTAGTTAGCAGCTACAAGGATTCCAAGGAACAGGAGGGCTGTGTACTGGGTACAGGTAATACATCTACAAGTGGTAGTCCTCCCTGGAAATGTCTGGGCGCAAGGCCTAAGAGTAAATCATTTCCATGGGATTTGGGAGGACGAATAACAGGCAGAGCCCAACGCTCTGTAATCTGTGATGCGACCGGCTGGCCTGCATTGTTATCACCCAGGAAGAGCGCATCTTCAACCCCTGTTCATACTAGGAAACAGCCGTGGACAGCTGCTAAAGGGAGAACTACAAACAATCCTCCTAAACCACCGAGTGTGCCAATCCAGAACAGATACGCTCCACTGACACAGAACCGGAGATCTCTTCCTGATGACCTGGATAACCTGTCCTCTTCACACAGCAGGGTAAGGACCAATAGCTACTCCAAAAGTAAAAGGCTAGAGGGAAAGCTAACGACTGGGCCTGAAACTCTGATTGTGGGTGACTCTGCTGTAAGAGATGTAAAAGGTCTGTGTAGTAAGAACAACACCAAAGTACTCTGTTTCCCAAGGATGTGGTCTCTGACTTGGCTGAGAAGATCCTGTATATTGGGGCTGAACATCCGACTGTGAAGAATGTGGTACTGCACATTGGAACAAATGATGTTGTGAAACAACAGTCAGAAGTAATGAAAGAAGACTTTAAATGTTTGTTGGAAACTGTCGGCTCTCTAAATGCAGAGGTGTTCATCAGTGGCCCTCTACCGCCAGTCAGAAGAGGAGTGGAGAGATTCAGCAGATTGTTTGCACTGAACACCTGGCTTTCAACTGCCTGTACTGACCATTCTGTCCATTTTATTGACAATTTTAACTTGTTCTGGGAGAGCACACATCTTTTTAAGGCAGATGGACTTTGCCTGAACAAGTCAGGAGTGAAATTGTTTATCTCTAACATATTCAACTGCCTGCATCATCAATCTGTTCCCTCTGCCAAGGACAAGCGACAAGAGGAATCAAAACAGGAGAAAGACACAACAGAATCAGAAAACCTTGAAGAAGTATCACTGCACCCGCCTGAGAAATGTCTTGATTATGTGAGACCTATGACACAAATGGAGGAGTCTCCACTGCCCTTCGCCCCCCCTGTCAACACCTTTGAGGATACTCTTCCTTCACCCCCCAGCTCTCTCTACTCTCCGCTCACCCTTTCACCCTCGCCCATCTTACAATTGTTCAATGACCACAAGAAGGAGATACACAGGGTTGGCACCAAGTCCTTCCTGGAGTTCCATGACTGCATGGAGGAGATGTACAGAGTTGGTAGCATGTCCTTTACCCCGGCCCTTCAATGGCGCCCACCAAAATCACCGAAGCGGAGACGCGCACCATCTCCCCCGTCTTCATCACCGTGCCTACGTCAACCACCTCCCCCCCCCTTCAAGACAGCATCTGCTGTCTCCGAAGCGTGATAAGGATGTGTGTGTACAAAACGCAGCAAACTCTAACTGATATGTGCAGGGTACAGGCTCAAGGGCGTATGGCACTCTCAACTCTTTCCAGGACAAGCCGGGGCCCTGCCTGTCAGTAGCTTTGCTGATATCTGTGTTGATAGGTAATAGATTAAGAGCGGTGAATCAGCTCAGAAACAGGAAGCGCTCAAACGTTTATGTGAGTTTATCAAATTTAGGCTTATATCCATGCAAAACTACAACAAAATGAACATATTTTACCGTGATTTGATTGTAATACACGTTTCAAAATGATGCCGAAGTAACAACATACTGATACTGTTAGTAAAAACCATGAGTTAATGCTTTGACAAGTGTGCAGACAAGATGGCAGGCGAAAAACCTTTTAAAATGCGCGTTTTCTGAATGGAGATTGGATCGATTAGGTTAACTAACCTGTAGCTGCTCCGTCCAAACTCACAACAACGTCATACAGACAGAAATAAAGCAGCAACTGTATTCACCACGACGCAGACAGTCTGTGCCAGGCTTTCCGTTAACCGGTAATTACTGTTTTTTAGCTGGTAACATTTATAAAAAAGCTGTAAATTCAAAACCTGCCTGTCGAAATGTCCGGCAATAATTAGGGATGCTGATCGATTGCCGCAGATCATTATCGGCCGATGTCCACTCTTAATAGTTTGACCGGTGCTCTCTATAAAGGCCGATCAGGAGAGCTGGATCTGATCAATATGGACATAAACACGAACGAAGTATAACCGGATGCGAGAGAGATCCGATCAGCTGCTGAGTCTGACCGAGACACGCAGCTCTGCATGGTCACCTCTGCATGATCACCTCTCCATGATCACCTCGCTAAACAGTGGAGCTGTGTCAGGAGAGAGGGAGGGAGAGAGGAAAAGAGAGGATCCGTTTCTCCCGTGTTATTATTCAAAGTTAATGTAAACTTTTGAATAATGTACTTCATCTACTATACAGATGTAGCACGTCATTGTGCAAATCGATGTTGACAGGATAACAACTGGTGACTTATAGAATTGTGTGAGTAACATTCTGTTTTTAGACTTCTCTGTTTCAGTGTGTGTACTCTGTATAAATGCTCTGATCTGACTGAAATTGTGATTTTAAATCTCAAAACCGCTACAGTATCTGTCAGGCAGAAACTTGGGACAAGTCATTTGACTGAAACGTTAAAACTGAACTAACTGACTGCTAGGGTTAACTTTGATTTAAACATTTGTAGAATACTAAGAGCTTTATTGAGTAGGTGTAACTGTATTAAGGGTTAAACTCATAACTTTATAACTTAGGGTTTAATGTAATTGGAAAACCATTGTGACACTGAAAATACAATAACAACTCAGGAGGGAAACTGTCTAGATTTCCTTTTGAGGGCCACCAGCTGCAGAGAGTTAACTAATTAAAGGGGCGTGGCCCCAAAGCTGTGAGAACTCAGCAATCAGGTGTCCATTTTAGGCAGCACTTTCCTGGAGCGTCAGCGTCAGACATTAGAGTCCTGTTGGAGTCAAAGACTGACGAAGACATTAGAGTCCTGTTGGAGTCACGAGGGAGGCAAATCCTACTTTGATTGAGTTAAGTATCTCTAGTATTTTATTTGGTTTTTTAGCCCCTCATGCTATAATCATGTGTATTTTCTCCATTCCTGTTTATGTGTCTTCTCGCAATTATCACTGGCCCCGTGTACCTCCTAATCGATATAACCGGCCTGCTCTCGTCTATCCCACATGCTCCAACGAGATCCAACATTTAGTTGCAGGTGGCCTGTGGAACTGCCAGTCAGCTGTTCCTAAGGCTGACTTCATCTCTGGCTACGCTTCCCTGCAGTCTCTGGATTTCCTTGCTCTCACTGAGACCTGGATTACTCCATCCAACACATCCACCCCAGCAGCTCTCTCCACAGCATATTCCTTCTCCCATACACCCAGACCCTCTGGCAGAGGAGGTGGCACTGGTCTCCTGCTCTCTCCCAACTGGAGCTTTTCCCTCTTCAAGCTACCTAACTTCACTCCTTCCACCTTTGAATTCCATGCCGTCACAGTAACCCATCCTATACAATTAACCATTGTTGTTCTCTACCGTCCACCAGGCGCCTTGGGGAGCTTCTTGGAGGAGTTAGATAATCTCCTTTCACACATCCCTGAAACTGGCCCTCCCGCTGTTCTTCTCGGAGACTTCAACCTCCAGACAGGGAAGATATCTGAACTAACATCTCTTTTAACCACCTTTGCTTTCTCACTGTCTCCATCCCCACCAACTCATAAAGCTGGCAATGTCCTTGATCTCATATTCTCAAGGAACTGCTCTACTTCTAACCTCTCTGTAAACCCGCTCCACACATCCGATCACTTCTTCATTTCATTCTCTCTACCCCTTTCC
>NW_011333020.1:0-22275 GCF_000735185.1 Notothenia coriiceps
GGCATCACAGATAAAAGCCAAGTGTTTGTTCATTAAAACTGAGAAGATGAAGGTAGATTTTGTCTTCACATTCATTAACCATAGTGAAATGCTCAAATAGACAGGCATGGGGGTTGAAAAATCCAAGCATTTATTAAGTTTTCTGAAAAAAAATGTTGCTATATCAGTGGTTCTCAAACTTTTTAATGTCAAGGACCCCCAAAATTGTATATATTTGGCCACCGACCCCATCTCAAAATATTTTGTTCCAGGGACCCCCAGAACCAAAGATTTTAGTTAATAGCGCGGCATGAAGTGATGCGATATGAGCTTGCATATCTGCTATTTTTGAATAGCTAAAGTATAAAATATGGCTGAAAATGACAAAGATGCTTTCCTGGTTTTAATGGGTTAAAATGACACTGCAAAAAAGAAAATGGAAACTAGATTTCATATCCCCCAAATTGTTATCCATACCAAATAGGACATTTTCTCCATGATTTTTGTTTTTTTCCTTTTTGTACATGCAGCCATGTTTATTTCAGTTAACTAATCTGTTAGTCTTTTTATTTTAGTTTTATTTTGTTAGTTTCAGTTGGCTATAATGACCTTGGAGCAATGTGTGTATACTGTTCATTTAAGGGTATTATAAATGACATACGATTGAAAACATTTCATTTGGTACAGTACATTTCATACTACCTTTTAGTGAATGTGATTAATGTCAGTGGCTCAAACTAAAAATGTTGCTTCATACAATAAAACATACCGTAATCAAACAATATTGTCTTTATACATTTAATTGTCTTGGGCAATCCGCAAACCTCAATCTGCATTGAATGGAAATAAGTACAATGATTAATTCATGTAGTTATATAGAACTTTGGAATAATATGCACATTACCACATTACCTTGCAAAGACCTGTATATATGTAGGCATTCTGTATGACATATATGCAAAAAGACAGATATATGAGCTATATATGAGGCATTATGTTGGAGATATATGCAAATATATGAACCTGACTTTGACATATATGTGGAAATATATGAGCTATATATGACACATATATCTCCTATTAATCCACATATATGCACATATATGAACCTGAATATGGCATATATGCAGCATATATTCTGCATATATTTGCCATATATTGGCATATATGTTCGTATACTTTCTTTCCGTGTGGGTTACTTTGACCCTCCGTCCTCTGTCATTGATCATTGTGGAGAGCAGGCAGACGTTTTGTTTTGTGTTATTGCAGCTATCAGATGGAATCAATACATGGGCTGCACAGGTTGTCCTGTCTGACTATCACAAGTAGAATCATCATGAAAAATATGCCGGTAAAATGTGCCTGTAGAAAACGGTTTATGCCACAATAGAATAGCAACAAGTAGTCAAGATAGTCAGTTTAGCTTCGGTTGCTATGCTATCACCCATGTTATACCAGAGAAACGTTCATAACAGCGTTGTGATGTCAAACAGCGGGCAGCACTGCAGCAGTCGATAAATGCCGCTGAAACACTTTAATAAACAATGAACCACGGCACTCTGGAGAAAAGTATAAGGGTTGAAAAGTAGTTATTTTATTTTATTTGGCTTCGTATGATTACAAGCAACACGATCATCGACCCGACGATGTCGGGGAGAAAATCAGCGACGTAAACGGTGACGTCATGGCGCAGCCAAACCAGCAGCAGTCGGGCTCTGGGCGGTGTGAACAAAACCGAGGCTGAAAAGAAAAAACGGTTCCGAACCAGAAGAGCGCAAGCACGGAGCTAGAACGGGAACCGCGTTGGTGTGAAAGGGGCATTAGAAAGGAAGATATAGTCATTTTTTCTGGGCATGTCATTTTCGAGCCTGAGACCTGAAAGCCTGAGGCTTGGGGTTTAACAGGTGCTAACATTCCAAAGTATAGAGAGCCAGAGTAAATCAGTAACATGTAACTAATGCCTTGCACTCCAAAGAAGGACAAGCTACCTATTCATCTGGCACTGCCATTGATAAGTGTTATCAGCATAACATATCATTGTTCTATGGTTACAGAGTGCTTCTTTTAAGCAATGCAGTGTAAATGTTGTTGAACAGCCACCGCTCTAGCCACAAGTAGTAATTACAGGAAATCAGCACGCAAATTCTATGTTGCTTTTTAGTTCCCTGTTGTGATGAAATTAATGCAATTATTATCCGTCACATAGAATTGAAATGAATAAAGTGTTATAAATCACTAAACTAACCAAGCAATGTGTATTACAAGCTATACCTATAGCTAATATACCATGTGCTTAACACCATCGTTTATTGAATACAATTGTTAAAAACGTTTTGGACATCTACATTTTTTCCACATTGTCTGATTTTGGTTTTCATCAAGACACTGAATACATTATACAATTTGACATTTAGCAAACCCATCTATTAATTTGCGCCCATACTTTTTGAGGTAATGCATTACTGTCTCCCTTTTGAAGAAACTCAATTAATCAGGATTATTAATCATTGCGGTATCTGTAATAACATGCTGTGAGTGTCCTTTGAATTAGCAATCAAAATCATTTGACATTTGTCCTTGCACGCTGACATATGTAACACTCTTGGCCATTTGCTTCCTCATCAAGCGGAAAACGGGGAAAAATTGCTCCAAGCTTCCACTGTCATCTAAAAAGTCATTCACCATTTCAAGGTTAATGGCAACTCACTTTGAGGGATTTAGGCAACTGAGATGGAATTTGTACAATGTCACACTAGCTGTTATAAAAGATTGCCGCCCAGAGACAACACATTAAACAATAAACCTTCAGGTTTCTGCAAATAGTCTGATCGAAGGAGCTCAATAAAGTCCAGTGACGCTTTATTGACCTTTTCTGGAAGATTACTTGCCCCAAAATTACATTTTGGGAAATGTCACAGTGCTGTGAGCCTTCGGATTGTGACATAAAACACATAATTTGCACTCTGCACTCAGGGTGTGAACCTCATTTAGCTAATGGAATATATCCTAGGTGGAACAACCGTATGCATTTGTTGCATTTAAAATAATGGAAATATGTTAAAACATGAGCTTCTTTGCATCACTGGGATTGCATAGCTGTGCACTTAACAGTTATATAGCTTATATAAACACATAAACATGTCACTCCTGTACTCTCTCATCTTTGTGCGTGTAGTGCACTCCGACATGACTGTAGCTGTCAAGTAAAGCTGTCAGGGCTTGAATACATGATAGTCATTGTAATAAGAGAGGATTCAGCAGCAGATGCTTGCAAAAAAACTCTACTTGGTGGTCAGGCATGCTTAACAGTCTCTAACAAGGCACCGGAGAAACACTCTGTAGGAACAAGACAAATATTAAAATGGAAAGGATGGAAAAATAGAAAAGTAACAACACTAGTACTGTTTAGATGAAGAGCAAGGAAAAAACTGCTAACTATACTGTACAGTACATGTGAAGCAGCTGTGTATACAGGTGGTGGATCACAGGGGAGTCACAGAAGAATAAACAAGTGTTTAAAATAACAATCTGTGCACAACAACAACCAAACAATGCAAAATGAGATATAGACTCTTGATTCAGAGACAAAGAGGGGGGTTAAGGAGAAAACATTTAAGTTATAAGTAAATCATCTCAAACTCCCATTCTAATGCATTAATAATTTAGATTATTATTTCCATTTCTGTTGAATTTTACTCATTTAATTGAATTTCACAGTCTAATCTGACTTGTAATGGTGATTATGGCATCCCTTCATAATGTCATATACAGTAGTAGTAGTAGTATAGTGAATATTATATCACATTTGAGCCTTATACTCAACTTTAATATATTTTTTCTCTTAACGGCCTAGTGCACTCATTAAAAAAAATCAAAGTCCTCAAAAGTACTTCTACTGCTACTATTAATCATCATAATAATACTATTGCTAATAATTATAACAATTTATAGACATGTGATTATTCATTCAATCTTTTAAGCCAATGTGTTGGACACAATAGGACACCATAAGATGTCTGTTTCAGTTGTCAGTAGTTATGATAATTGGGCATATGTATCAATTTTCACACATTTGTAGAACAAACAAAACTGAACAAATCAACCAGCATTTCACTGAAAACAAGGTTTTGCAGCCTTGAAATTCTCAGTACTGTCCTTTTGCATTTGATTGAATTTAATAATTTTTGTACGCGTTGTAAAAAAAGTTATCACCATAGAGAAACACACTACTAAGAAATGGAGAGGCAGAGAACATAACTCCCATTTCCCCAAGCCAAATTAGTGTGTGTGTGTGTGTGTGTGTGTGTGTGTGTGTGTGTGTGTGTGTGTGTGTGTGTGTGTGTGTGTGTGTGTGTGTAATCTTATCTCATGAGTGCCTTTTGATGAAAGCAGATTCCTAACTCAGTCCTGTTTCCATGAGCTTCCCATGAGGCCTCATCTCATGGTTGAAGCTTCAATTCTGAATCCGCTGTACTAAATAAGTGTGCATCATGTCTTTTCTCCTGATGTAGTCCTCTGCTCTCATGTGATACTGTGGACATTCGAAAACTACCTCAAGGCCAGTCGCTCTAATGGATTAAATGGAATCAGTATCATACACAGGCTCATAGCTGTAAAATCAATATACACTGCATTCTAGATACGCCACAGACTCTTTCTTTCTTACACTGCAGGTGATATTTCCAGGAACATTACCATTGTCATATGAAGTTTCTGACCCCTGAGTAATGTCTACAACTATTTTGTAATTGGCATTCCACCCAAACATCCTCCGATATGCCTGCCATATAATATCAGCTGTAGCTTGGCAATGTTTTGGACGGTCTATTGGCTGCTTGGTTATTCCAACCCTTTTGTCCAGTCCAACATAATTCAAGACATATTGGACAGATTGCTGCAAGATCTTGTACCGACATTTATGGTCCTGGTAGGATAAAAGCTAATGACTTGAGTTATCCCCTGACTGTCACCAGCAGCTCGTGTTTTTCACTTATCCTGTAAAATACAACATTTACGGGATGCAATGGAAGACATAGTTTGTTTTCAATGGTTTTAACTTCCCTGATCCACCATTAGGTCACACGTGTGCTTTTCAGTGAAATATCTGCAAAGGTATTATAACACATATTGCCTCGTCATTTGAGATATTCATGTTTCCTTTAGGACTAATTGTAATGAACAAAGGATCCAATATTTCAATATGTTTCGTAACAAAAACCTGCTAATAATATAGGATTCCAATCAGCCTTCAGCTGTGCTTAGTGCTTATGTGCAAATGTGAGCATGCTATTAAGCTAAAATTGTAAAGATGGTAAACATGATACCTGCTACAACAGGTATAATAAAGCTCATGCATTAACTGCTAACATGGCTCCAGACTCTCAAACCTCTTATTTAGTTGAATTGTAATTGTTGCTCAAATGTACACATTAGCAATGAGGAACACAGATTGAAACAATGTTCTATCAAGAAAAATATGAGATCTGGTGACCTCACTAAAACAGATGGCTAAAAGAAAACATATCACCACAAGGTCAATTTATAGCTGTTGTATAGCTTTCAATCAAATTTCAACATTTTCCTTGTTTTCCCAGTTTTAAAGATATAGTCAATTATTTTATTTTTTCCTGATGATATAAAGGGCTTCTCTCCATATTAGGATTGAGGTCAAGAATTTACTTTCAATCTCAACTCTCTCAAATGGTTTCCAAAAAACTGAACATTATAACCCTCAAGACATCATATGTATTGATAGGTTTTCAAATACCTTTTGCTAGATGGGACTAATAGGTAAGAAACTGTGTGTATTTCCTTTCCCCTTTATTTCCTTCTTTGGATGTCAGGTATACGCAGAACATAATTCAGGAGGAATTGAGAAATAATTAGGGCTCATGTTCAATGCAGTGGATTATTTTACTTGGGAATTGTTGAAGTCTAAGAGGTTGTTTTTTCTGACAATGACTGACAGCAAGTGACTTCTTCTAAGGAGAGGAAAATGCCCTGGTATCTAACTATATGTAGAATAAAGCAGAGAGGCAGACAAGGGCCCAATTTCATTCTCTCAATCTTAAAAAAACACACTATATACTTCAACTCTGTTCTGTAATAAGAAGCGGTAATGAGAGCAGAAAGAAGACTCCCTGCCACCGTGAGTGATTTATTTTTTACCTGTCAGTATTATGCAGATTGCAAATAGGATATGCAACACAGCATGTCCGGGTTTAAAGGCGTCTGGTAATCAACCAAAAATAATAGCAGCAAGCCACATTTCTAGCAATGCCCTCAATTATTTTTTGGAAAGAAGTCTAGCCTCCATTACCTTTGTAATCAGCACCTTTTCTTTGTTTGTGTTTCCTCTCTGCCTGCTGTATTTAAGTCTACCTCGCTATCTTTTACAGTTTAATGGATTAATTAACCTTCAGATTAATAGATTATGCCATTTTCATAAACAAAACTGGCCTAGATTCAGGGGTCTATATGTGAACTGGTGCTATATCTTACGGATTGTTGAACTGCATATCGGACAAAACAAGATATTGTGTTATGCCAGTACATTTTATGAACCAAATGTCTTAATGATTAAACAAAACGTATTAAGCAGATAAATCTATGATTTTTATACCAAGAGTCGTATCTTAAATAGAATGGCAGACACTGCCATTCTACTCTTTGCTTATTGACATTCAGGTAGAGTTTGCAGCTTCTATATTGACTGTTATACTCAGTCAATTAATGTCATGTTACTTATTTAATAAATGGGAATGAGGGACATCTGAATCAGCTCAAAGCCCTGCTCTGTGAGACCTGTGATATTGTACCAAAACAACAATGTTCCCCCCGAACTCTCCCTCTGGCCACTTTTCTCGCCTTTGCTTTGTTATTTTTTCTCACATGGCAACCGTCTCTTTCTGTAAGGGATTCTCTTACATGACGCGTTTAGGTGTTAAAACTAGAGCAAATAATTCTTCAGTGGCTTTTGAGATGTTTGCTTTTGTGTTATCTGACATTGAAAATGAAGAGGCGTCGGCTTTGTTTTTTATTTTAAAGTAGGCTTTTATTGCAAGATCAGAATTTGGCTCTGTATATTGTTCAGTATAACAAATTAAGGCCAAGCTACAATCTTGAAAGTTGTATTGACTCTTAGCAAACTTCTCTAATTGTATTCAGGACTTCATTTTGTGACATCTACAAGCCCGGCATTACTCTTCTACAAATGTATCTTAATTTAAAACTCAATTGTGGTGTTTAAATCTATCCTTGAAGGACATGTTCAGTAATAACATGTTTTGCTAAGATGCACACTTTTGACAGGCATATAACTAACTCTGATTCATGTGTTCGTCCTCATGTTGCGGGTCATTTACTATAAAGTTAGTCTACTGCAGTTTGGCAGGCAGTTAAAGGACACTGAATGTGTTTTATTTAAATCATCCCCTAAGTAGCATAACATGCGTACTCCATGAGCACAATAATTATTTTGTGGGTTAATAACCAGGGTGAAACGGTTAATTACACAGTGGATAGGCCTACTAAACTGTGGCATAGTGGGGTATTTTTATATCTTAAAAGATAAACATTTATGAGTTAATTGCTTAATAGTCTAAGTAAGATCTCTAGAAGTCTTACATAAAATAGTTTGTCTGAGGTGACAGTAGTTAACATCTAATAAGATAATCAAAGTTTGTATAAACTTCAGTTCACCTCCAGGGATTTCCAGAGAATCAGAAAGGTCTGTTTTAAAAGAAGTCTTGACCTTTAATGAAAAATGTTTGAAATATATTAACTCAAGGTCCATTACTCGTTTTTTCCAAGGCTTTTAGCTGCACTTCAGTCATCATCCTCTAATGGATTAATTGATGTCTCAGTTCATGTCATGATCTTCATATGGTACTAAGTTCATGTCAGGACTCCTGAGGCATTTGGATGGCAAAAGAAAAACAGAAAAATCTTGACCAAACCTTGAGAAGTTTGTTAATTGTCTGTATCAAATTGATTTACTAAATAACTAATGTACATGGACGGGAAACCATTATTATTTATAGTCCTTGTTAAACAGAGTTATAGATATAATTGGGGGACATCTTAAAGGGCCTGCCCCTACATTGGAAGTTTACCTGTCACTTGGTCAATTGGGTTTCAATGACTTGGGGATCACTTTTTTCTATCTTTGGATCAAAAATATCTGAACCATATCTGTCAGTGTTAATAAGTCACCATATACACATTTGATTGGAGAAGCATGTGTGTATGTGTGTGTACAGAGGGTTATAAGGCAGTTCAGTTATTCATATTAATGGAAGATAACAAAATGACACATGCAGAAACACCTAAACATGATGAGATTCACACTGGAGGGGAGAAACAAGATCCACAATGGATTACAATTATTGATGGATGCCTATTGTAAGAAAGATCTCACATACTGTCTTCTTAGGTCCTAATGATATTCTGTTAATGGAAATTACAAAAACTGCTATGGGTGTTTTAAGCTTCAGTGAGTCATTTCCCAGCTCTCAAATGACAAAGTATCCCTGCTGAAGTACAGACATGTGCAGACTTAAGAGCCCTTCTAATTGTGGTTGGTCAACAGCAACATGACAAGGGTATCTGCTTGATTAATGCAATGCTAGCTTCCTCATTTCAACCCATCACACAGAGGGAGGGTTATCCAGTCATGAAGGACATTTAAAACAAATCTGTTTGAGTTCTCTGCTATTAGGCTTGACTGGGACTCCAGCAATGAGTATGCATCATTTGTAATACTTTTTCTACATGGAAAATGTGTTCTTTGACCAACAAGGCCAAAGGGGCAGTCATTTCTAAAACTTGGAGATTTGTTTCCCGTATTAAATGGAAAAACAGAAAAAATTACACGTGCAATTTGACAAACCAACACACTCACAAAAACTCGCCTTAGGTTTATATGAATATCCTTTTGTCAGCTCCCTTGAGGTTAAAAATGTGCACACTCCATGGTGTAGACCTCATTGCAGTCCATTAATATAATAAATGAACACGGCTCCATGCATGTTGTTTATCATGCACAATCCAATGAGCACAAGAGGCTGTGATTCAGCAGAGCAAACCTTTCCAACCTTCCAATTACGTTTATAGTAGGTTTCTGCAGATGCTATTGTCAATTGATCTACCTACGAGTGTTTGTCATTACATAAATTCCAATTGTAATTTTATGCAGTATGATTGTCCTATTGACATTGAGTTCCTTTTGCTCGATTTTGGTAAGAGTTCCTTCCCCAAGATTTCAAGCAAAATTCACTGGAAATGAACAGCTGTATTCCTCATGTAACAACTGTTCCTCATTACGATCTTTTGCAAAGGGTACTTGGTTTAGAGCGATGAAACACAATCCCCTCTTCTGTCACACTCTGTGATGAGATGCAATGATCATTTACACGAATTATAAGTAGATGCAAACAGATAAGGTAGAACTGTCTGAAAGCTGGAAACAGAATGAAATGGTGTGTGTGTGTGTGTGTGTGTGTGTGTGTGTGTGTGTGTGTGTGTGTGTGTGTGTGTGTGTGTGTGTGTGTGTGTGTGTGTGTGTGTGTGTGTGGCAAGATGGTCAATAGAAGGTCAAACACAAGATTGCACTTTGAATTATGTATCAACTCTGAGGCATTTGGATGGCAAAAGAAAAACAGAAAAATCTTGANGTAGAATGTCCTCAGAAGGATCCATGAGGCTTCGATAGGGGGCTCAAGGTGTGCGTGTGTGTGTGTGTGTGTGTGTGTGTGTGTGTGTGTGTGTGTGTGTGGCAAGATGGTCAATAGAAGGTCAAACACAAGATTGCACTTTGAATTATGTATCAACTCGATCCACCAGAAAATACATTATAGTCAAACCAGCAGCCGTGCTCTCCTAAACTGAAAGAGGGTCTTCTGTTCAGACAGACTCTGCTGCAGGGGCCAATCTTTTCGTTATTTTTTTTATTGTTGCAAACTGATGCATCTTTGGGATTTCTGGTATTTTAAGATACGTATACCTGTCCAAGCATTCATTAGTGTGTCTCTTTAAAATCGTCCGGAACTAAGGGTATACTGTGGGTCAGCCAATTAACTGACGAAAGTCTAAACAACATTGTCTTTGGCACTAAAAGTGATTGAGTCTCAGCCCATTGTGGTCAGCCTTCAACTCTATTATTTTCCAGGTATCTACAGTTAGATGTGAGCTGCTTTGTGGTCTGTATATAAAGCCATACAAAATGACATTCTGAACAGCAACATGTACTTACTGGAGCAAGCACATGGCAGAGTGCTATTGTGAGGAAAGGACAGTATGTTTTTGTCTTTGAAATGGATATTGTAAAAGCCTAAGACAATCTCCCAAGATGAAAGGTTATTTGGTATGCTTTGCTCCAGTAAGTACATGTTGCTGTTCAGAATGTCATTTTGTATGGCTTTATATACAGACCACAAAGCAGCTCACATCTAACTGTAGATACCTGGAAAATNGCACATCCAACAACTAACAGGTTTCCTTTTGGCCTATGGTGACAACCTACTATAAACCAATCTCTCGCGCAACTACCAAACCAAATACCGTGTCGACTGACTACCAACGCCCTATAAGGATTTAACAGCCGTAACGTTTCGAACGTAAAAAGGGAACAACGATTTATAGCATCACAACGGTTTGTAAAGGATAAAGGCCCTGATTAGCCCAATAAGGACAATCAGCCCCTACAATACGTAGGGCCGTGAATTTAAGGTGTTGTTCAAACTATAAAGGGAGTGCTAAATCGGATAAAGAGAACTAGTTAAGTGTCCAGAAGGTAACAGAGGTTTTGTAAATGCAGAGAGTCGGTAAAAAGTCCTAAAGAAACACTATCCAGAATGACTCCAATCCTTCAGTAGAGCTCCTGAAAATTCGAGAGGGTCTGAAATCCACGATTGAAATACCGAATTTATGAAACACTTACGAGAATCACCTTATTTTAAATCCTCAAGGATTTAAATTCTGACTGTGTGGGTAAATACCGAATCCTCAAAGAGGATTTAAGCGGTCAATCCGCGATGAGAAATCGGGATTTTAGGAAACACTATGCCGGGGACTAGATCCACCCCACGTTGACGATTTGCCGGGTATACTTTTTCTAGCCAAATGTAAACATATTATTAGTTTATTCATACACTTGTCATTGGTTATTGGATGGACGGGTTATTCGTTTATTTACATTGAATAAAATAAAAACAACAAACCGATACCATCCAATGAACAATACAAGTGTATGAATAAACTAATATTTTACATTTTGGCTAGAAAAAGTATACCCGCAAGAATCTCAACAAATGGGTGATCTAGTCCCCCGGCATAAGTGGTTTCCCTAAAATCCCGATTATTCCATCGAGGATTTGACCGGCTTAAATCCTCTTTGAGGATTCGTATTACCACACCAGTCAGAATTTAAAATCCTGAGGATTAAAATAAGTGATTCTCGTAGTGTTCATAAAATTCGATTTTCATCTGGATTCAGACTCTCGAATTTCAGGAGCTCTTACTGAGGATTGAGTCATTCTTGGATAGTGTTTCTTAGAACTTTTACCTGACTCTCCTGCTTTACAAAACCTCTGTTACCTTCTGACACTTAAACTAGTTCTCTTTATCCGATCTTAGCAACTCCCAAGTTTGAACAACACCTTAATCACGCCCTAGTTATTGTAGGGGCGATTGTCCTTATTGGGGCGTAATCAAGGCCTTTATTTTACAAACCGCTGTGATGCTTACATCGTTGTCCCTTTTACGTTGAAACGTACGGCTGTTAAATCCTTATAGCGTTGGTAGTCAGTCCGACACGGTATTTTGTTTGGTAGTTGCGCGAGAGATCTGGTTGTATAGTAGGTGTCCATATAGGCCAAAGGAAACCTGGTTAGATGTTGATGTGTCCTAGTTTCGGTTGAAGTACCGTTACGTCCATACGGGCCACACCAGCCACGATAACTGCCCTGCGTGTATTTTTATTAACGCGGTAGTTTTCTACTCCTGCACAAGCAGTTATCTTTCTCTCATGTAAGGTAGTTGTGCGTCTAACAAAAGTAAGTAGTACTATCCCCCTGAACTTGCCGCCATACCCGACAATAACTTTCACAAATTCACGACCTTTATACGAGTAACCTATTATCAAACGTCCCACGAAAATTAACGGAGGAGCTAAATTACGTTAAATGCATAAAAATAACAAACGAGAGAGAGAAATTGCACGTATATGTTGCAGTAATAGCACCAGACGTGTTTGGACAGTAGTACACACATAAGACGATTGACGTGACAGGTATTGATAAACTATCCTTATGTAAAGATCGGATCCGATAAAGGAACAAAAAGCCACTAAATCACCTCGGGTGATTTAGTGGCTCGGCAAACACCCTACAACGCCTACTCAAAGTGGCTCTGGCGGATGAGACTTGTTGGTTAGTGGCATGACTGGCGAAGATTTGAGTACGTGCTCTTAGCTGCAGTAGGTATCGTTGCCGCGCAGTGAGAATCACTAAATAGGAATCATACTCATACAGAGTCGCCGAAACACTTATTGAAAATTCTTTTTTGAGGATGCATTTTACAAAATCGCGCTCAATCCTCTTGAGGATCGCCATTCTATTTTACGAAACACTTATGCCGGGGTCCAGAGATCATTAACACACGAGTTTCACGTGGTCTAACTTCGTAAAATGAAATTTTACAATTTTGTTTAGAAGGGCCCCCCCGTATGGGGGCCTGGGGGGATCTCCTACACTACAGGTGAAGGGTTAATTTTGTACAAGTATGTTATGACTTATGTAAACTTCGGTAAAACTGCATATAATGGATACAGTTATGCAAAGATAAAAACATCACATAAACAGAAAACATCTCTAAAAAGTAAATAAGAAATGTGTATTTTACAGCGGATTTAGAGTGGATCCCCGTCGTTTAACGATTCTACAACTACACAGGATCAAAGCCAACTTCATGGCAATGCAGGTATGCCCGGTGTGGTCGGTGCTATTGACGGGACGCACATAAAAATAATTGCGCCATCAAAAGATGAGGACGTGTTCGTCAATAGAAAGAGAGTACATTCCATCAACACGCAGATTGTTTTCATTCATCATGATAGGGGGACTTGAACGGCGGTATGGGCTGTTATTGAAAGTGTTTAAGTGCTGGAAATATGCTCATTGGATAATAGTTTGCAGGGTGCTTTTAATTGCCTCCTCGATTTAATGCAATTTACGTATTTTTATTGTTTGCTCTCTCTCTTTAACGTGCATATACAACGTCATTATCGTGGTCTGCACAAACCTGTCATCATGTGTGTATTCTGCTAACTGCACTGTCCATAACTATTTGATAGGAATACATTTCTAGCCTAGGCTATTTCCTTGTTTTTCGGTGATTTAGTGGAGCCCACTAAATCACCGAGCCGTTTGTGGGATGTTGCGGATGAGTTTCACCGAGACCGCCTACTCTGAACAACCAATCACCGTACTGACCGCTTCTAAACTCATGCACGAGAATCGACGTCATCCATAGCAACGGCGCGTCACTCTTAGTGATTTATCCTTAGTATGAGTATGTCTCAGCGGCTTTGTGAATAACTTTTAAGAAAAAACTCCTACGTAAAATGTTTTAGCGCGAGTTAGGAGAACTCCTAGCGGTAAGATAAAATGCTTTGTGAATACGGCCCCAGGTCTCTAGTAATTGTGTGCTCAAAGTGCACCAGATTGAAGCATTTTACTTTAAAATGTTAAAACAAATCTTCCCGGGGGGGCATACCCCCGGACCCCCCTAGAGGATGTGATGTCCACTTCCCAATTAAAACATGTTCATACAATACTGAATACATTTGAAGCCATTTTGACGTATATTACCTATGTCAATACGTTTCTATTTTTGTAGTGTATTTGTCTTTTGTAGAGATTTTTCATTTATTCTTTATATAAAATCTCGCCTAGGGCAGCAAATTGGCTCGAACCGGCCCTGGTACTAAGCCTCAAGAGCCTTTCTTGTGCTGGCAGACACATAGAAACAAATTAGCGGGCGCACTTCGCACGTGCACACACTAAAACATTCCACGCGCTCACATTATGCTGGGCCCACATGCCTTAGCACCGCTGCTATGACTCCATCCTAGGGGAAACACTGAGACTAGCACATTATATTTGATTACTTTAGGTATTCAAGTGTTCACTTTCTTACATATTTATATCACTTTCCTGCTTTTTACAGGCATTGCTGCAAATGGTATTAAATCACTAAAAAGGTGGGCACCACTTAGATTTGTACTTGTCAATAAAGGTCAAGACATTGTGTGCATCCTCAATGCCTGACAAAGAGTTTGGGTCCATTTCCTCATCAAATATTTGCAGGGCTGATCTTTTGAATTATTTAAAACCTGCATTGTTTACATCCATGTTTGCTGGCTGTCAGTCTTCCCTCAGTGGAAAAGTGTGTATGTGTATCACGCTCGTGGACAGGCATGGAATACAAACTCAACTCTGTTTTCAGCCTTGCAAGGCAAATGTTTTGACAGAAAAAAAAATCTATACCTGCTCAGCACCAAAAAGCAGACAGACACAATATGAGAGACTAGCTGGTTTTTATAGTGGCAAGATGCCACCTACCGGAGTTGGTAGAGACCAAGATCAGAACTAATACACAGTGAATATTGAACTTCCAGTGTTTACATTTGCAATTATTAGCATAGAAATATGTTATAAAATGATAAAAAGGGATAATATGTCAATGCTTTGGTCAGAACCCTTCAGCTTAAGTGTCTGAAAAATTGCAGAATAATGTGGAAATGTCTTGCCGCTCTTGATTTGTTATAGATGATTTTGTATTTATAGAAATAGATTAATCTACACTGGTATAACGGTTGACATGCATACCTTTTTGAATCCAAATAAGTCTACAGATATCATAATCAGAATACCATTATTAGTCCAGCAGAGGGGAAACGTACGTTGTTACATCAGAAAAAGAGCCACAGACAGCTTAATGTTACATATTATGTTACATGCATACAAAAGTATTGAAGTTAAAACAAAGTTATAATATAATTTAAAAAAAATTCCGTCCTCTACTCTTTAGTATTCAATACTGATTATCCAACAGTGAAATAAAAAAATACGTATTGATATATAATCTTTATTGGGTTGGGTTGATTTTTAGAATCAATAAAAGTCGGAAACAATTTTCTTTTTACATTTTAACTGACCAGCCATCTTGATGTTCCCACGATGATTAAATCATTACAAAATAGTATTTAAAATAAAGTTCCGCCTGGCGCCTCAGGGTTGTGAACCTTTTTTTTGGTATATTTTTATGGTGAGTTTTAAAAGGAAACTAAAAATGTCCAGGTTTTAAATGAAGTACACCATTAAACTAAGCTTTTAGAAGGAAATGAAGGAATGCCTTTGGTTTATTCATGGTGTTCAATCAACTAAGACATTCGATAGGTGAATAGATTTCAGACTTGGTTTAATTTCGCCTAACGTTGTCTCAGCACGCACTAGTTGAAAAAGGAAAGTGAGTGTCCTCCATCTTAATGTAGAGGATACAAAACAAATCCTGTGCCCTTTAAATGCTCACCACTTACTAATGTAAGCTCTTTAAGTGAGGTGCACTGAGTAAAAATAGCCCACACACTGTATAGTGGCACCGCTTAAAGGTTCTTTCAGACTTATTACATGGACCTCTTATCGTATAGCTCTTCAAACAATCAATGTCAGCATCGCCCCCTCATAGAAGGGTCTCACTCTGAAACATCCACTTGAGGACTAACAAATGGATACAAAGCTTGATAAATGATCAACGCGGTTTGCAGAGGCTACACAAAATGTCATCAATAGTTATAACATTTCTCTTCAGGTAAACATTATTAAAGAATACTAAACAAAGAGTAATATGACAAGAACACAATTAGAAGGTGTCCGAAATTCAATTACAAGATAAGTAGTTTGCTGATGTCTTCTAAATGTCATATCAGTTTACTTGTGGAAATGAAATTGGAGACTCTCTGCACGCTAGTATACAACCTTTATCACTAAAAGTGTTTTACATTTGTGTTCACATTATGTTATATCCTGGTATTTCTCATTGTGTTCACACTATTTGAATATAACAGCCGGATAATGATGCTGCTTCACATTTACCGCAAACAAAAGATATTCCAAGATATTTTTCTTCATCAGTCCCATCACAGTCAGCAACAAACGTAACACGAAGTCACCCCGTCTCAACATTCGGGGCTGTCACCGACTTGTTCAAAGCTTATCCATCCTCTTCAGTGACATTAATTAACTGAGCATGGACTGGCAGCAGCTAATCCTCTGCACTCCGAGTGTGAACAAGTTCACAGAAGAAAATGCGAGGCACATGAGAGGCGGGCTGATAAAAAATAAAGGGTCGTAGTGCATCTATCAAAGAGAATACTATGTCTAATGAACATATTCACGGCACTTGTTTTGAAATCCCAAGAGATGTTTTTCTTATTTGTTCGGGAAGCAATCTGACAGGAGAACATTTATTTTTACATTGAAGCAACTGTTGATCATGTTATGAAAAGGCTTACAGGAGTTTTGATTTCAATTCAGTTTAACATCTATACTTGGTAATGAGCTACTTTAGATGGCATCCTTGAACTTGTTCCACAGGAGGTGTTGGTTTTGTGCATTTGAAATGTTCCTATTGATTATCTTCAACGTGACATTGTGGGTGATGTTTAGATTCTTTAGTAAATTAAATATGTTGGTTTTAAGCTGCATAGGGATTGGCAAATCTTAATCTTTTAAGTATAAAGGTTTTACTTTGAAGGTTTTCAGGCACACAAATTATTAAAAGGGTCAGTTCACCCACAAATACATGCAGCAAATTGCCTCAACCCTCTGTTATATAACCAAACAGATCGTTATATGTCGAAACATTTGTACCTTTCTTGAGCAGAAAAAAGCCATCACAATGATGTTAATAATTAAAAGCCATATGTAAGACATGTAAGATATCAGAAACAATGGGCACACGTGGTTACAATGACTTTTATCACAGTGGAATTGAATTAAACTGTCATATTACTTTGGAGAGACTTACAATGTGCTAGAGTGAATTGTAATAAATGTGACGTACGCTCGATGAGGCCCATTTTTCCTCCCAAATTGGACAAATGGAGGAAGAATTGCACACTGGGCACGAGAGACAATTGCATCACAGACAAGCCTTTAATGATGTCTCATCTGCATTTTTCAATTTGAACAAGGCCAAAAATAGACCAGTGGCCAGGCTTTGTTGAATTGACTCACGTTAAATGGATAGCAGTGAGACAATCACTTATCCAAGGCCTACGTGTCTACTTTACCAATGTCCCATTAATATGTTTAACAAACCCTTAGTTATGATTAAATGATAATTTCCTGTTGAAGTAAATACTATCAAAGGGGATTTATTGATTTTGTTTATTTGGATTTCAGTTATCCATTACAACGTAAAACAATATTATACTACCACAGTAATAACCATAATAACAATATATAAAAACAACATAAGTGCCTAAAATGTAATTAAAAAGCAGATCTACACAAATATATGGATGAGTAATCAGCAAAATATTATTTTATTGATCAAATCATGTGATTCAACGTTTTTCTGAAAGAAGAATTGAGAAAAATCATTTACAGATTAATCAGAATCCTACATTTCAGCAATGAATGTTATACATTATTAATATAATGTTCAAACATTAGCCGTACATCTCGGTCATTTGAATCATGTTAATAACAATACAGTCATAACAATGTCAACTGCAAATGGTATATTAATACTGTTGCATTATACAAATGAATGCTAACTAAAAATGTAAACTTATAATTGCAAGGACTCTGCCTGTTACTGGCAAGTATTCTCTCCTGCCGCTGCTGTATCATATTTGCATAAGCATGATATTTGAATATGTCATGTGCAATATTAGCCAGTATGTGCACAGAGTGTCACTTCCCCCAAGGAGAGGCCTGCCCTGCTAAAAGCCTGCTCAGAGCCTCGGCCTTCCACTTCACATTTGGCTAAGCCAGTGACAACACTGAGGCTCTTTGTTTGTTATTGCTACGCAGCCAAAGACTATGAAAATTTGGATAAACTCAGCAGGGAGCCTTAATAGAAGTGGATCATAATCAGATGCCTGTGATGAAGTGAGACAGATAATGGGTAAAGCTGGCACTATTTAAGGGGTCAGAAAGCTTTATTTGTCGGTCTGGATTTTGCATTCTTCTCTCAACATAGCTCATGATATAAGCTCCTCATAATGTCTCCACTTCTTCACAAACGCAGAGCAGGGAGTGCCGGCTTAGGCTCAACACACCCCTCCCTCTCGCGTGGCTCTTATGTCCCTTTATGTTAGTGTCAAAGTCAGAACAATCTCTTATTCTTCTTGCTCTGGGTCCTCAGTTCATTCATGACCTTTAAGATTAAAGATAAGTCAGAAGGGGTTTGCTTCACTCCACCAGTCCTTTTTCCCCT
The DNA here is from genome assembly GCF_000735185.1 of Notothenia coriiceps. NCBI lineage: Eukaryota > Metazoa > Chordata > Actinopteri > Perciformes > Nototheniidae > Notothenia > Notothenia coriiceps. The sequence goes on from NW_011333020.1 coordinate 18,487, forward strand.
TCTTTTTTGCTGGTTGATCTTTGATTAAAGATTTAGAATAGCATTTAAAGGAGCTCTAAAGTGGCATGATGTGTAAATATAACTCAATCAATCCTGAGAATTAGGTGTTGTACGGCTTCACGACAAAAAAAATGCTCGATGAGAGTCTCTTCCAGCAGAGATTCCTGGTTAGCTCAGGACGAAACCGACCTCAACACGTATATCTCCAGGAGCTACGACACAGTAGGCTATGCTTGCTCACTTTACACATTAGCAGAAAAAAAGTTAGCGCCATGTGATAGCTGCAAAAGACACAAAGGAGCCACCCTATTATCTGTGCAACAAAACCAGAACACAGAATAAGAAAGACACATCTTTCTAGTGTGCCTGATCCAAAACCATTGGAATCAACCGCTAAGCCAACAGAGCATAATGCTAACTGCTCTCCCGTTCATTGACTGAATGTTAACTAGGCATAGTTTAGCGTAATTTTAAAAGGCTTAGCACAGCAGCACTTAACTTATGAGTGGAGAAGAGGTAAGTAAGAAGTTCAACCTAACCAATTGATACAAAAGTTCAAAGCACATATCATTAAACTTATTTTTTCCGACCTGTCTTCAGAACATATAGAGACACTTACACACGTCTTCCCTTAATTTAGAAATGTATGTGTCTCACCTTCACTCTTTTTTTTAAATAAATACATTTTGAATACTGGTCTTTATTATGTTGTTCAATTCAATTCAAAACCTTTATTTATCCAGGTGAAATCCCATTGAGATCAATGATCTCTTTTTCAAGGGAGACCTGCAAGAGTGAATGCTGCCAAATTATAATGCTTAGACCTCCCAATCCCTTTAACCTTTCCTGTTAATTGGTTGTAGTTATCAATTAATTATAAATAAAATCAAAATAATAATACAAATAATGAATTAGTGAACTGACTATATATTTTCTTTGCATAAGGTGGTGACCTTTAAGATTTGATAAAGTTATTATTCAATATATCTTTTCTTTAAATACTGATTTCAACTCCTTTTTTAATTGCTACACCTATAACGTGTGAAGAACAGAGCTTGCTGAGGCAGAAAGCTTTGATGGAAGGATACAAAAATACAGAGTGACATAATCCCCTCTGGCATCACAAAAACATCACACGAACTCCAGCAGATGTTTTGTTGTTGTTGATTCGTTGAGTAATTAAGCACACGTGTCATTCCGACCAGCTTTTCACAAACAAGACTGAACAAAGCACTCATCACACAAATAAGTGCCACGGCCCGCTGTTACATAATAGTCATTAAAGTGGGTTAAAATATAAACACTTTACAGTAAACATAGAACAATCCATAGTCAACCCATACATTAAAACAGTCAAATGTTTTGTGAATTAATTCAAATGAATCGTCCATATTTAAATGTGTGCAAATAGGTCTACCCGAGCTGCTGCATTAATGCTTTAATAAAGAAAATATTGTAAGGTAAGTTAACTTTATGTTGCTATATGATAAGGAATTACATGCTATGACTTGAGACAAAATAAAGGAACATAATTTTAGGCTGAAGTTCATAATAGAGTGTTACTTTGTCACAAGTATCCTCTTTAACATTAACATGCTCACATTGGGTGTACAGTATTTATCACTTTATCCTGATGCAAATTGATAAAGATATAACTTGGCTGATATGGCTGATGACACTTTAACGTTTCTCGTATACAACTTTGAGTTTAACTTGTGATCCTCAATTTTATATTAACAAAATAAGGATAAACAAGTAATGAAACAATTAAATAAAGAAAACCCAGTAGCATGACAACAGCTAGGACTGTCTTTATGTATTGCATTCGTTAAGCCTGCCATCTTAATTAATGTCCTCTATTTGTTTAACAGATAACCACTCTGTAAGAGTTGTTAATAAGCATTTGCCCACTGTCTCCATGGTGACAAAATAGTAAGCTCATATGCCTACAGGCGGTGATGCTTTGTCAGACTGAGAAAACTTGAGACTGAGATGACATTTTAAATCTTATGTAATTTAATTAAGCTGAATTATAAACATGCTAATAAATAAATCAGATGTCTATAGTAGACTTCTGTTCGGAAATATTGAATCAGTCTTCTCAGTAAATGTAAGCTTTACATGTAGCATTAATGCTATGCCATACACAAAATGTAATATAAACATATACAAATGTAAAGGTCCCTCAAGGGACACATATTAAATATATAATTATGTTACTTGTCAGGAGAAATCTGTTCACATTCAAAATAGCTCTTAAGACCAGCAGAGATAAACTGAATGTTTAATTGTGCAATATTTCTCCAAAAAATGCAGGATGATAATGAAAGTGTAAAGCGGACTAGAGTTAAATACATTATTACATTTAAGATATTTGTATTTACAGTTAGCCAAAGGTGTTAAAAGTAAACACTTGGTTGTGCAGGTTGACATTCAGTGGTACCATTCGCTTCCTAAAAATAAAGTTATAGATAATCAGACATTTTCGACTCCAAATATTTTTGGAGTGGCATGGAAATAATGTCCTTGTTAATCTGAAGAACACACATGAATATTTTTTTGGTCTCCCAGTCCAACTCTTATCCTCCTCCAGTTAACACAAATATTCAACAAGTGTTTTTCTTCGAGAACTAAGGCACTGAACGCTGCTTCATCTTGGAGTGCACAAAAAGAGTATATCTGATGAAGGTCCAACAGTGCATTTACCCTCTTAGAAGTCTCTCATACTATGTTCAATCTATACATTGTGTTTTGCTGTATGTATTAACTGCATGTTATATTGGTGTCTCCTTTTATCATAAAGCTGTGGGTCAAATGCTTTTGTTTCACAAGTTTTAAAACAGCATTTAACAAATTGTTATAGTTGTCTTTGGCTGCTAACATTATATCAGACACATTTAATTTTGTGTTTAACAAATATCGACTCCTTGTTCCGCCATCAGAGTAAACAGAGGACAATATTTAGAGTCATTATTTAGTTTCTTACTCAAACATAGACTCAGAGTTTGGCTTCACAGTAGGACTCAGTCTACCTGTGTAAACAAAGCTCTCACTGTAGAATTGAACGATTTAATCAGCTGCACTGCAGGAATTTATTCACAGAGCCTGCTGTTTTGTTATGGTATGTACGCAAATTAGTGTGCAAGCTTGGAAGAAGAAACATTTCTGAAAGATATGTTTATAATAAAGTGAAATATAGTCAAATATCACATCTGACATCAGGAAAGAGATGGCAAATACCAGAGGTGGGGACTCGAGTCACATGACTTGACTTGAGTCAGACTCGAGTTGCATATTTTTGGACTTGAGACTTGCTTGACTAACATTGATAAAAGACTTGACTTGGACTTGGTATTTATGACTTGAGACTTGACTTAAGCTTGAGACGGATGACTTGAAAGGACTTGACGTTTTAAAATGAAATATTTGCGTTTGTTTTTCTCCAAAATTAGTCAAGTTTGGATTCAAGGATTATGTTGTTGATGACGGTAATAAGAAGAAAACAGCGGTATGCAGGGTCTGCAGCATAAAGACCAGTGACACGACCACCACAACATCCAACTTCATTCGTCACTACAAAAAACCCCACAGAAAAAGGTACTTGCATGTGTTGTGTTAGCTAGAAAGCTAACGTTAAATTTAAGCTACGTTAGACTTGGTTTCAAATTGATTAAGCATTGCAAAGAGAAGACAAAACGGTAAATGAACACTAACCGCCAAGGGATTTTGACTAACCCTGATATTGACAGGCTGTCAGGAGAGAGAGAGAGAGAGAGAGAGAGAGAGAGA
>NW_011333020.1:22320-33243 GCF_000735185.1 Notothenia coriiceps
CCCCCCCCCCCAAGCCTCTCGTGAACGTTGGACTCCGTACCCTGTTAAAATTTATCCGGTAGTTAAGTAAAAGATTTTAGAGGACGTTACTGGGGACGAACAGGTACTTTTAAGTTACCGTATTCATTATCAGGATGTCATATGAGAAGTCGAGTACGACTACTTTTTCGTAAAATCACAGTAAACCGTCCTCCATCTATACCCGGAGGTACACTACAAGAAATTGAATCCGTACTTTGTCCTAATATGTCTGAATTCGATTACCTTTCTATTACGAGTGTGATTAATCTGACTTAGATCTAAGTTCATATCTGAGTCACAAAGGGGATAATACGTTTATCGCCGTCGCGACGCTAAATGGGCTAGTATTTAGTTTCGAGGAGCTAACCAGAGACACACAGTAAGTTCGAGAGCCCTCCCACACACATGTCATACATACCGTCGCTCTCTCTCTCTCTCTCTCTTCGCGTGACCAATGGACATAAAAACAACAACCGTAGACAATGCGATCGACAGATTTTCTGTATTCCTCGACAAAGTTGTTGTTCCACCTCCCTTCTTACAGGGAGACCGACAGTTGTAGAGAGTGTGTTGAACAAAAATAATCAAGCAGCAGTGTATTCATCAGACAAGCAATTTGAGAAATCTTCCGTTGCAGCTTTACTCAAGTGAAAAAGATACTGAGGCAGCAGAGTACATCATAAAGAGATGTATGCTTTTATGCTGAAATGTGATTTGAGATGGGGTCAAGCTAAAAGAGTATGCAGCACATTAAGCATTTTAACAGATGGCAAAGACTGAGAGGGCAGGTACCAGGGAGCATAGCAACACACTGTTTGATTGACTGCTTCACTGAAATAGCACAACACATAGCAGCAGAGTTATGCCAATACAAAGGCAGTTAGAAATGTGCTTTGTGAATACTACCGGTAAACGTGAAAGACTCACTCAGGAATTCAAAACCTATTATATGAAGAGAGAAACCTTGACTTTGGTATTTTATATTAATGAATTGTATGTGACCCGCATCCCCCATGGAAATATTTGTGTCCATTTATTTCCCTAAATAAAACATTTCGTAAAAAAATATACAAGCAGCTCCATGACATGCTGTTTGAATCTGGTTTTAAACCAGACTGTCAGAGGATGATCAGCAATGTGCTGTTATTTTAAATCCTGCTCTGTCTGCTAATAATCAATTTAGCAAAGCCTACAGTAGTGTATTGTTCCTGCTCATGTTTCTGTAAATAGCCCTGCTTCGGTATTCAGCAACAGCATCCAGCTCCCATACTGGTGGAAATCAGAGGACGCATTGTCTTTTAAAGCAACATATCAGATGACTGGATGGCTCTCTGAGCAGGCTATAGATTAACATTACATTGTCAATGGTTTTCCTGTCACTCAAGACCCAAGCCTCAGATGGGCACATTATTGCTTTTCATCTGTGGGTGAAGACCTCCATTAACCTTCAATCCTTTTTTTTCAGTTTGATGGTACTTGTAGGCATGGTAGATCATTTTGGTTTCAATGTAGCATAATGGACGTAAATGACCTGCAGATTAGAGTTTAATTTTATACTTAATATGCTAATAAGTGTAATTATGAATTTGATTTGAAATACATGCGGATTAGTTCAATAATCTTTGCCTATTATATATATAAACATGTTTGATGTGTCTTAATCTGTCAGCTAAAATGGGATTCCCTCGACCATGGCTTTGATTAAAAGACAGACTTGGTAATGTTTGTGTGTTTGCATTACAATAACCTGCTTTCACCGTCAAGACTGATGTGTCTGGTGCTGAGAAAATTGCATTTGTTGAAGGTGGAGGTGATGTGTTGTTTACGTGCCAAAATCAAGGTTGTCGCTCTGACCTGAAAGCTTCTATCAGCTTCCGGCTGTCCGTCATCACGCTCATCTCGGTCAGCACATTAATAGGAACGTGTGGTTGGGAGGGTTTTTTGTATGCACTGTTTAAACTGTGCAGACTCCCAAGAGCCCCGTTGAAGAGAAACTGTGTTTCTATGTAATCCCCACCCGGCAGTATAACACACACATTCGAGTCAGCCATAAATCGTGCTTTGCACATCCTGCTCCTTCAATACAAATTAAATTACATGAAAGTCACACAAATTGGACAAACTATTTCCATTGTTTTTGTTTGATAATTGGTTTACAATGTTTTTTTATCCCTGGATCCTGGATTGGAATAACACTTTGCTAACCTCCATCACTTTGGAGGTTGGGGACTCGAGTGCTCTTTTGCTAAAAACTTGTCTGACTGTAGTGGTAAAATTAATGCATTAATGAAACAGAAGTCCCTGTTATTCACAAAAAAAAAAGGCTTTGGTGTAAACAGGTGTCGGCGTGGTGCTTCCCCTTGATTCCCTGCAAAGCACAAGCACACAGCTGTGCATTAAAGGCACACTTCAAACGTTCAGGAACCCTGTTATCATCCTCCCATCACCTGAAATATGGCTGATCCTGTAACGCGGTTTATAGCATAATTACGATATACAAAAGATGGCTCAGCCTAGAAGCTGAGAGCCATTATAGGATACTTATATATTCTGTATACTACAATTTGTCCTAGTTGAGATTTTTCTATTTCACCCTTTTTGCTCAGATCAATGGGGAAATGCTATTTATGGTGGCTTAGACAGCAATGGATTATTTCCAGCAGGGAAATATGCAGTGTTGAGGGACGAGTGAACTTCATGTTATTAAACTCGTAGTTTGAATAGATTACAGTAGCTTGCTGTTAATTTAGATACATTTATATTTGCATAGTGATTCTTCTTATTTGCAATTTTTTGTGTAGTTCCCGAAAGTACCGACTACTTTAGGCTGTAAACGCTAAAAAAATGCTTACTTTCTGACAAGTACAATACAAAAGATAGTCCATTGTTACTTTATACCAGTTTTTTTAGGCTTTGTGTACTATGTAAAAGAACATACGTAAGTCAGTGAAACGTTCTAAAAAGGAGCAGGGAAGATAATCTTTAATGGGTTACTCCATTTGTTTTTATTCATGTTTGACCTGTAAACAAGAGAGCATTTTAGAAAAGTGTTTTTGCTGACACGTGTTTCTGTGCATAATATTTCGTTTAATTTAATATGATATCTAAAAAAGTTTGAAATACTTTTTAAGTAGTGGTTTAGTTCTAGTTCTATATTCTACCTTGGGAAGCTTTGCTAAAGTTCCTTCGGTATGTGGTAGCTTAAAAATATGTTCTCTCTAAGTAACACTGCAAATCAACCTCAAACATGTGTTATCATTTTGTTATGTGTTTAATATACTCACCTGCAGCAGTTATTGTGGTTGTCTTGCATTGACTGCTTTGTAACGCTTGTTCAGTCACTACATATTGAGGCATTAGTAATATAATGTATGCATTGTTATGCAAATTGCAATATGCATACGTCCTAATCCAGTATTATCTATGTTAGTGGTATAAACTGCTTAATGTTATTAGCTTAAAACAGGCTGGAGCTGGGATATACAGTATACTTCCTGTTTGTCACTGCCAGACTGACTTAAGTGTTATGTCTCACCTAATCAAGGGTATTTCAAAAACACAGTTTTATGTCAATAAGCAGTGAACTAAATCCCAAGCTTTTTATGGATAATGACAAATCAATAAATTAGTGTCCTGCCCGTAAACATATCATAACGCTCATTACCTGCAGGAGCAATGTCAAATCCGCTGCTGAGGTCAGACAAGAAGCAGACTGCAGCTTGTAAGTGTGCAGGAAATCACTGGCCAGCAACTTGTGTGTAGGTTGGTTTCTTTGCCTCAGGATGATTTTTGGAAAACTAGCAACAACATCTGAGACAACATACTCATACAAATATCCACCAGAGACAGCGGTGCTTTCCAGATCTTTATAACAGCACATTTAATAAGATGTGTAAGAGTGGAGGCCATGAAAACGCACAACTTGCAGTAGTACAGTACGTAGGCTTTTAGGAAGGACACAAGGTTATAACATCTTATTCTAAAATGTATTTTTTTTAAATAATAAGCACAAACTGATTCCAGGTTGGTAAGCATGTGGGTGTTCGGAGCATGGCTGATTCCCAACTCTGTAAATATGCGTGGAAGAACTGGGATGTGTCAAGATATATACTCATTCTTTCGAATGGGTTGCGAAAGATAGGTAATTATTTAAAATAACGCTGCGATAATGGTAATTTTACCCAGTTTGCTATGATCCTATCCTGTATACTTTGAAAAAACACAATAGTTGGATCGCAAAACATGTTTTTTTACTTGACACAGAATCAAACTCTTTCCGGCTCTCTTCTGAAGTGTTCTGTCATGAAAGAAGGCTTTCTTTTCTCCGGATGTCTGCCTTCTCATTTAATCATGTCAGTCCTAACTGTGACCAGCGGGTTTGTGTGAGAAGCACCATTTTGTGGCAGGTGCAGGTGCTTCAATAAACCAACAGAAGACTAATACATCTGATGAGAAGCTTGATAGGAGATTTGATTAAAGGGTTGGTGAGGTGGCAAATCACTGAGGCATGTAAGAGCCAGAAAGCCAACTCAGTGAAAGACAAGGGCCTTGGTACTGTCAGCCTGGAATGAAACAATAGATTCAAATAGTCTTGCCTACTCCAAATTGATAATCCAGCCGCCAGTGGGTTTCTCATCCACATCGGAGTGGTGCACCGGCAGGGTAGTTAACCAGTAATCAAGTCACATCCGTCATCCAATTCCAAATTCTCCACCTCACGCTCCCCCCTCCTCCCTCTCCTCTGCCTGACTTAACTCGTCCTCGGGTGTTTTCCCGGAGTGACATTTGGAAGTTGGGGAGAGGCTTCACTGATTGCCCTTGATGTGAATCAGATGCATCTGCCTGCTGGCAGCCCATCCTAACTTCTTAGCCATTGGTGTGATGGAGGGGGTATACAAAAAAGACTAGTGCAACTTTTCTTTTACTCTTTTAGTTTAATACACCTTTATAAATGTATACCTGTTTCATTATAATAGCCAACAGGCCATCGATCTCCATGCGCTGTGGCAGGCGAACTCAGTCTCTTTATTGAAATCTCTTGTTAAGACTCATCTTTTACCCAATGTCTTTTTCTCTTTATACAGATGACACATTTTGCTCATTTTCAGGTTCATATTTGTATTTTGTACTCTCTACTGTGACATGTCTCCATGCTTTAATGTTCAAAAAGCTCTTCATTGTTCTCATACTGCCTGTTAGCCTTAACATACTATGTGTTGGACTGCTAGCCAAAAGGAGTGCAAGTCTTATAGTGATGTCATGATGTTCCAGAAATAAACAAAGGAGTCCAATGGAGGTGTTTCAGGCAGGGGGGGGTGGGGGGAACTTTGGGATTAGAGCTTTGCAGACCCTTCACATGTACAACAACCTATTTAACACACTAGAGGAAAGGGAAAAACATAAAAGGGCCTCTTTAACTTTCTGTAACTATTTACTTACTTATCAAAACACTCTCCAACTTTGTGATTTAAAGATGCTCTATTGATACGGAAATAATAAATTAAACATGAGCAACTTGTTAGTGTGAGAATAAATCATTAATGGAGTGTAAACAATAAGTCAATTAATGGATTAGTTGATCAATGGAAAATTGATTATTCCTTTTTAAGATATGTCATATGTGAGGATTTGAAGTGAAAGGGAAAATCGTTTGGTCTGTTGGTTACACACAAGAGAGCAGTTTCAATTGTATTATTGGGCTTTTGGAATACATGATGGTTCTGTCAAAATTAGATTCGACATTTTATAGACCAGACAATTAATTTAGTTGAGAGAAAAGTTGTCATTAAATCCCTACCTGTTAAACATTTTATAATTTTAAGCTGCAATGAAAATAAGCAACACATGCTACATATTTGTATACGCCAGAAACTGTTATCCTGCTGTCATTACCTCTGCATCACAGGTCAAACCCAAGGCAAATGCCTGCTGGACACACATTTTTCCCAACAGAATGAACATTGTGTTGAGGTTCGCCAAAAGTTGAAATTGAATAGCTGGACGATTCTTTAAATGAGTTGCTATCACGCACACACAGAGGTATTTTTAACGAGTGCTTTGTGTCCTCCTGTGGCTGAAATCCTCCATTAAACACTTTCCATCTCTGCTATTACATCACCTGGGGGAGCCTTGCAAATGTAACATCAATTCAAGTTGTTTTTAAGTGCCCTTAAATGTTATTTTATTTTAGTGAAAAGGGCCTTCTTTTCAAGACTGTCCCTCAAGTGTTTCACTCGTCTTATTCCTGGATTTAACCTGTTATAACACTGCAATGCATTATTTAGAAACTCAAAACTAGTGCAGAAAAATGACAGAACAAATGAGTTCAACATGCTATTTAAGGGTTATTAAGCTAAATGAACTGCACTGAAAAATAACACTTTTTATGCATTGACCTAGATCTGTGGGTTTTTTTGTTACATTTTTACAATTGTTATTGTTTGGTCCTTTTGTCACATCGTGCTGTTGCTTTACCAAATTGAGATTGAAACACTTTGTATTGAGCTTGTAGTGTTAATTTCCCGAGGAATTTGCCTCTGGTGTAAAACAGCTTCCTTCTTGTAGCATTCTCCAAACAAAACAATGGAAACAATGCTGGATTAGAAGTTGCCATGAAATGTCTCAGAGGGAAAAGGTGAGGCTCTTCCATTTGAAAGAAATCCCTTTTATTGTTTGCAGTAGCAGTGCGCCTTTCATCGTAAACAAAAAAATCGGAGCTCAACCCAGCTTGATTATAGCGCAACAATTATTGAAGCTGGAAACACATCTTTGGAAAGCGAGGTTGGGCGGATATGCATTAGATATACTCAAATCCAAGATGTAATTGAAGCTGGCAACCGTACGAGGTCCTTGGGATGTTTTCAGAGCTGTAATTTGTGTGATATACAGTAGATCCTTAGATGAGAGATGCTGCCATAGGAATACAGAATGAGTCACATCAATATCATACATCAAGCTGAAGAAAGCACTTAACATCACCATCTCTGCGATGTTAAATGTATATAAAATACAGGAGCAGTGAATAGAAAACAAACACGGTGTGAATATATAATTAGCCAGACAAAAGGGCTTGGTTTTGACCTGGATAATTTTAAATCCAAAGCAGATTTGTTTCTAGGCATGCTAGGTTTCATGTCACAATGAATACGATTTGGGATTTATATTTTGAATGACGAGACAAAATAGTTTTAATGTTTCTCTTTACATATCAGGAAGCTGAACGGAAGAGATATTAAATAATAAGTTGGTTTTCCAATGAAGAAAATGCTTCATAGAGATGATGCTGTATCTGTTAGTGGATGCATATGTTTCAGGTATTCTTTAATAGCTTTATTTGCTTTATTTTTTGTTTTACCAGCTTAAGTTTTGCAATATATTCTGTATTTTGTTCCATTTGTGGGATTGTTATGTGACAATTGAACCTAGAAATGGTCTAGAAACAGTATTGTTTCGAAGTACAGGCAGAGAATGAAAGTGTTCAATGTCGAGGGAAAGTAATTGCCATCTACGTATGCATAGAAATGCCTGCAAGTAATCATTGAATTATTCATTTAATATGTTAAGTATTTCTATTTCAATGCCTTAAACCTCCCATGGTGGAAAATTACATAACTTAATTGATGAACAAATTAGGAGTATGTGTAAAATGGAGAGTTCTTATATCATTTTAATCACTGCCACTGTAATGTTATATCCGCTGTTCAAACGCAGCCTGCTGGTTACATGATTAACCAGAGGTCAAAATGTGCTGTGATCTTTACATCAACTCTCACAAACAGGTCAGAAAATCCATTTCATTTCTGCATGCTCTCAATTTCAACAACATGATAAAATAAAGAATGAGAAATGCAGACGGTCTGCATTTTTGCTCATGTGTAAAATCGGTTCATACCAATACAATTTCATCCATCTAAATGATAAAATACTTAAGTTGAAATTGCTTTTCACTTAATTATATTTCAGACACATCAGGCTCTAAGCGTTGGATGGTACTTGTTTCCAAATCATTAATCTTGCATTATATCATTAGATTGGCATTTTAATTCAACTAAATATGAAGACTTTTATTCTTCTGTTAATCATTTTTTCCCCCACAACTTCACAGAAATATTTGTTCAGTCAACTTCAACGTTAAACAAGCTATATGTGTCTCACCTTTCACTGAGAAGAGAAGATAATCCTCAACAATGGTAGTGTCAGTGCCATAGCAGTACTGAAGTAATACCCAAGGACATCTCTTTGTGCTTTTAAACAAATGACTCATCATTGTTGCAAAGAATAGAGTTAGCAACACATGAAAAGAAAAACGTTTCCTTTCAAATGCAAACCTGTATTACACAAGTGTCCATAAGTATAGACATTTCCACAAACAAAATAGCAATATGGGAGATAATAATAGACGTTTGGGGGTGCTCAGAACATAAATTATATATTTAATATAGTCTACACTCAGTTGGATAAGATGCAATATAGAAGAGTGGTTATTATTATTACCGGGGCTGTTTTGGCGCAGTGGTTAGACCGTTGGTCATCAGATCAAGAGGCGTTGGTGAACTCCAGTTCGTATCCTGCCTCGGCCGCCACTGCATATTATTATCCCCCAGGTGATGTAATAGCAGAGGCCATTGTGTCCTTGGGCAAGACACTTCACCCGCATTTGCTCCTGTGGGTAATGTCCACAGTAATGACTCTTACATGTCTAATATGTGTAATGTGTAATTGTAAAGCGCTTTGAGCACCTGTAAAAACGCTCTAATAAAAAAATGTAATGCATTATTATTATTATTATTATTATTCTTGAATATCTTCAACACTGGGATTACAATAAGACAAAAGAGTTCCAAAACATAAACTCAAGTTCTATCAGATTGTATTACCTAGAGTTCAAAATAATAAAAAAAAACATCATTATAAAATTAACAATATTGTGATTGTCTTTACGTTTAGTGATTTCTTCCCTGACATTTCCAGATTACATTTACGTGCAATAGATGTCCTGGATATGTTGCTTTGACCTTTATTGACAAGGCAAAATTAGCTTTCTCACCACCAATTGTTTTCTTTATGTCCCCCCTTCTAAACAATCAGGTAGGATTTAGTGCCATTCATCCTCTGACATGCATGCAATTAATATTCCCTGCTGTGTGCTATGTTTATACAACAGTCTGTAAACATGACTGACTTTTGTTGCAGATGTTAGCTGGTGGTCATGCTCTGCTAGAGGAATATATTAATTTGCTGACAGGCCTTGGGCTGTCCCCCTTATTAAAACTATTTACGTGCCCTCTCCTAATGGCATAATTAATCCAGCCTGAAATTGGAAGTCCCACATAAACCGCTGTCTGCCTATAATCTGCATGACGGCAAATAAACTGCTTTTATGCTTAGGAGCTGTTGGTTTCTGTGACTGCTGCCTTGTAACATGATACATTTAACTGTGATCCTACTACCAGGGACATGGCATGGTGTGTTACGATGCGTTAGACTGGCACTGCACTTATTGTTTGGAATGTGTTTCCATTTTCAAGTACAACGATGTTCATGTAATGACTATATCTAACGTTAAGATGTTCTTATAGTTGAAATATAACCATCCAGCCAATAACTTTCTGCTTCCACTGCTTAAATAAAAAAAAAAATCATAATGAATAACTTGTTTCAATTTCAAGCAATCTGCAAACAAATGAGAGTAAATATTACACAATTTGAATTTTGGTGTAATAACTGATGGGCGACACTATTTTCTTTCCCTTTGTGTTGATTTTGTTACATTTATTGACAATCAAAAGACACTTATTGTAAACAGGAGACAGCACATAGAAAAGGTCTCCAGGTTAGCAATGACTTCAATGTATACCAACAGAGTGCGTTGAAAATACTTAATTGACGTGTCAAATGGTGCTTTTTTATTTGGACTAAATTATTTAAAGTGGACCTATCATGCTATATTTGAAAAATATATTGTAGGGCCATACCTATACTAAACATGTCTGTGAAGTTTTTGGCTTAAAATACCAAACAGATCACCCGTTGTAGCCATGCCTCATACTGCTCATACCCCTCTATTCCAGCCCTGTTCCAAAAAGGCTGATTCTGCTTTAAATGGAACGTCTGCTGCTAGCCATGCCCCTTTGTAGCTTCACGCAGCTTTCCCCTGCTAAGAGAGTTTTCTACCGGGAGAAACTCAGCTAAACGCTGCGGTGATTAAATGCCATATTATTCTCCCAACCACTTCAAGCATTATTTCTGAAACAGTATGGAGCTCAAACCTTTCTCTATCGCAGGGTTTACCACAAAGACATTACGTTTCACATATTCTCTCCAGGAGCCTAAAGCGTTAGCTCCATGGTTAGCTCTGAGTGTTAGCATGCTTGCTAATGTAAACACAGAGCATATTACTCCCAAAACACACCGCGCATTGTTTCTGATACAGCACATAGCTTTACATGTTCTTTCTTAAGTGTTTACCGCTAGAACAGTGCCATTATATATATATATATATATATATATATATTAGGGCTTTCATGTTAACGCGTTAATAAAGCGTTAATAAAGCGTTAATAACGCGTTAACGCAAAAAAGAATTAACGCCACTAATTATTTTAACGCAATTTTTTTTTCCTCGGCCGCCACGTAGTTTCAGAGTGCATCGAGTTTAAAATACCATCTACAAGCTGATGCTGACAGCCCCGCTCCTGCCGCCCGCTTGTGGCAGACCACACTTCCACGCTCACCGGCAGGCATCGACTGGCCATCGGGAGGACAGGGAGGGTGTGTGTATGTGTGGCGCAAGAGAGAGACCTTACGTGTATTGTTGTTGTTGTTAGCATCTGGTGCTAGCTAGCGTCAACAACCGCTTTACAGCGAGGAGACAAAAGTAAATTGTCCGAAGGAATATAGGCA